>NW_007256248.1:464314-467076 GCF_000164805.1 Carlito syrichta | reverse complement strand
GCGCGCAACCCCCGGGTGACTGCCCGGCAGCTTCTCGGTGCGTCCCTTCTGATTTCCACTCAGCCGGCGCGAGCCAGTTCCTGGCACCTTAGATCATCTCCCTGGCCCTCGCTCCTTCGGCCAAGAACCCCTACCGATGACATCAGCCCGTCCTTGTTAACCTCTACCAAGCCAAGCCGGTTAGCACCCATCATCCCTTCTGACCACATTAGAGAAGGTGGCTGTTACACCATTTCACAGATGAGAAAAGTGATGCCCAAGAGAAGGGAAAGGGACTGCCTGAATCACAGGATCTGAACCTGGGCCTGCCTACCGTCCGGGTCCACTGGAGACTCTGCCCGGCACGGCCCAGCTGTCGCCCGGATCCCCACGATTCCTGAGGAATCAACCCCCAAATGGAGCTCTTTCTCAAGACTTGTCACCATCTCAGCCCCCAGGTGCTGCGGTGCCAAGGGCTGGATCTGGGACCAGACCTGGCTGAGTTCAGAGCCTGACGTTGATGCTGACTAGCCGTGTGGGCTTCGGCCGCAAGTCAGTAAACCTCTCTGGGCCTTGGTTTCCCGTGTGCAGAATGGAGGGAGTTAAGAGCAGACATTTATGGCTCTGAGTGCCTCCCATGCATTGTCTCCTTGAACCTATGTTACAGCCTTAGGAGGTAGCTACTACTATAATGCCATTCAGCAGAGGAGGAACAGAGAGGTGAAGTGACATGCCTAATTTCATCTAAATACGAAAGAGTCTTTTGGCCTCCAATTTTGTACCACTTGCAGTGATTTCAGTACTTGCCGTACGTATATACCAAGTGAGCCAAGTTTTTATAGTCTGTTTATAGCCATCTCACAATTTATTCAGCAGTGGTGAAGGCCAGGCTTGCACAGAGAATCAAAGCGTATCAATTCCTGAGAGTTCCTTGAAGCAAATTACATCTGTTTGCAGCTTTCTAGGGGGTGGGGGACACATATGCTGGGAAGACAGTGCTGGGTTACATGATTGGCATTTCTCTTTCCAATTTTCATCACTGCCACCTCCTCCAGAGAGAAGTACAGTACACTGGCTAGCATTTTGAAAAAATAAGTTATTTAATAATGATAATGATGCTATCAACCAGGAAGGTTTTCCTCTATGTAAGAGGAAATGAGATGGTCCTGAACACACTAGGGAATTAGCACTGGATATTTATGCATGGCTGAAGAGATTAAAGAAAAGAGTCCCACTTGCCACTGTGGTCCGAAAGCAGAACTCCAGCTCTGCAGCCCCCTGACTACCCCTACCCAGATTGCTAAACCAGTTCCCCTGAGCAGGAAGCTGGCAGCAGAAAGCAGAGTGGGTGGGTGAGAGGGTTTCCCCATAGCATCTGTGCCGTGTCTAAATAATGTCCATTCCCTCCCATGAAGTCAGGCAGAAGTTGCCGCCACGCCTTCCAGATGTTCCGTGAAATGCAAAGAACAGCCAGAATGAAGCCACGCCTCCTCCCACCAGAGGCTCCAAGTTAAAGCAGCCGGGCGTGATCAATTTCAACACAAGATTAATATTCACAGCTTTTCTGCCCAATAGTCCCTGAAGGATCAGATGCATTTAAATAAGAAGAGATCAGAATTCATTAATGCTGAATTTCCAGCTGCGTCCTCTGACTGATGATGTTTCTCTTTATGTTTTCAATCCCACCCTCCTCCCAAAACTGAAATCGAAGTCAGAGAACTGAAGTCCAGCTGGAAACATCTAAGCCTTCCCCAAATTTCACAACCATCTTTACAGTGTACCCTCTCTAAAAACTACCTGTTCTGTATTTACTTATTTCTCTAAATCATCCTACTTTTTACATGGGATGCTTTATGGTCCTACCATAAATGAAAAAGAAAGCCAACTCACAGCCAGTCATGGTGGCTCACACCTGTAATCCCAGTACTTTAGGAGGCGGAGACAATAGGATGCCTAAACCCAGGGGTTTGAGACCAGCCTGGGCAACTTGGCAAGACCTCGTCTCTACAATCAAAAATCAAAAAATTAGCCAGGTGTGGTGGCGTGAGCCTGTGGTCCCAGCTACTTGGAAGGCTGTGGTGGAAGGATCATCTGAGCCCAGCAGGTCAAGGCTGCAGTGGCCATGAGTGTGTCACTGCACTCCAGTTTGGGTGACAGTGAGACTCCGACTCAAAACAAAAAAAGAAAGAAAGAAAGAAAACCAAGTAAATTGCCACTAAAGGAAGGTAACTGTAAAAATAAACACAGCAAACATAAAATAGTGCTGTTAAATTCTACCTAGATTCTGTAGTCTGAGACATGCTTTCTTTTTGATAAAAGGAGTTTGATAAGTGTTAGAGAAAATGTTGAAGACATGCTAGCACCTAATGGCAACTTTCTCTTTAAGGTAATCAGAAGGGTTGAAGGAGTAAAGGATTGTAGGAGGGCTAAAAGGGAAATAACTTTATTCCTGTGAGTCAATGTTGCTTAGCTTTGTTTCTGTAGATCACCTAAAATCATTGTATGTGTATGAGTATATATGTGTGTGTAAGCAAACACACACCATACACATAGACACACACCATATACATATAGGGCAAAGAGAGAGAAAAGAGAGTATCTGTGATCTGAAAATCCAGAATCCAAAATGCTCCAAAATCTGAAACTTTTTGAGTGCCAACACGAAAATTCCACATGACCTCATGTGATGGGTCACAGCAAAAATGCAGGCAAAGCCGGGCTTGGTGGCTCAGCCTGTAATCCCGCGCCTTTGGGAGGCTGAGGTGAGTGGATTGCCTGAGCCC
>NW_007256248.1:446413-464273 GCF_000164805.1 Carlito syrichta | reverse complement strand
CCAAAAAAAAAAAAAAAAAAAAAATGTAGGCAAACAATACACAATTTGTTAAAAATATTGTATAACTACCTTCCAGGTACATGTGTAAGGTGTAGATGAAACGTAAATGTTTAGACTTGGGTTTCATCCCAAGAGATCTCATTATGTATAGGCAAATATTCCAAAACCTGAAATTTGAAACACTTCTAGTCCCAAGCATTTCAGATAAAGGATACTCAATCTGTATCACTGGTAGTGTTCATCCTCACTTCAGGAAACGGTGACTGGTCCAACCTCTTAATTCACAAAAGGGGAAACTGAGGAACAGAGACCCCACCCCAAGGTGGGAGCAGCACCTGGGTCTCCCAGCTGCTTGGCCAGTGCTCAGTTTTTTGTCCAAGGTTTTTATTTATAAATCCTTTCTGCCCTGGTGTTACAAAAGACAGCTAGCACAGCACCAGTGCCTGCCATCAAGCTGATTTCTCATAAATATCTTTAAATAAATCAATGAAATTACGTACGAGGGGGGACCCCCAGATGGAAATTTATTTATAAAAAAATTGTTTATTTATTCTTACATGTTTAAACTTTAGTCACCTTCAAAGTACTCTCTGTTTGATGTAATATACCTATTGAGATGCATTTTCCACTGCTCAAAACAGTTTTTAAACTCAAATTTTGATGCTTTTTTGTGCTTCTGCCATTTGTTGTTTCTTCTCTTCCACATTGGCAAAACAGTTTCTTTTGAGGAATGTTTTGATTCGGGGAAACAAAAAAAATTGCTCAGGGCAAGATTTGGTGAATAGGGAGGGTGGGACATGGGGGGTCATGCCATTTTTTCATCAAGAATTGTTGAACACTCAGGATGGTGTGGGCAGGTGCATTGTCATGGTGGAGGAACCAGTCACCTGTTTGCCACAACTCAAGACATTTCTTATGCAAATCATGACAACCTTCTCAAAACTTCCAGATGAAAACTTTGGTTAACGATTTGATCGAGGAACAAATTCTGAGTATACTACAAGGGGCTCGCCCTTTAAAGGATAATTCCAGTTTTTTGAGGGTCTCCCCTCCTATACAAAAATGTCAATCATGGTTCATTTCATCAGTAAATATTTACTTATGTGCTAAACCAAGTTTTTCCATAAGGGGCCAAATAGTAAATATTTTAAGCTTTGCAACTACTAGACTCTGTTCTTATCCAACAAGAGGAGCCTTAGACAGTACAAAAATGAATGCACATGGCTGTTCTAATAAAACTTTACTTACAAAAATGAGCACTGGGCTAGATTTGGCCTGTGAGCCATAGGTTGTCAATTAATTCGTCTATTAATTCGTCACTATGTTTTTCTATATTTTTCCAATTTTCTACGTAATATAGAAGCATTACTTCCCTAATAAGGGGAGAGGTTGTAATTTTTTTTTAAGTAATATCAATTGTCCCTGGGACGGTCATAACATGATGACATCTCCTCTAGTTGTGACAACCCCAAATCTCCCCAGGGGATAGGAAAGTAACAAAAATGTGATTAGAGGCCTGTGTAAAACCATATGAAGAGCGCAAGTTCTGACAAAATATATTTTTAATGTTAATGCTATAATCTGCTAAAAAAAAAACCATATAGCCTCTAGCTTATGACTCCGGAAAACGTTCCCACTTTAAAGTCTCACTTTAGCGAGTGCTGGCCCTGCTGAATTCAAACCCAGAACAGGGTAGCAGCCCCCTCTCTGCCACAGCTGTCTCCACTTTGACCCCATTAACTCATGCTGAAATGACCAGCCAGAGCAAGAGCTGCTAATCCTCATTGAAAAGGTGCCTGCAGCCATGTGTGCATTCACCTGACATTTATAGGATGCAGGATGAATTTCCCTGACCTTCTGATGAGAATGCCACATGGAAGAGTATCCAAGGCCACAGTGCAGTCCAAATATTTTATGCACATTGCAGCTACTGCTCACTAAGGCTTGCCACGAGACGGAAAGTCACTACATCAGGCTGAGTGATTTATGTTTCTGAAAACCACGTGAGTTATTACCCATGACTTCATCTTGGCAACTTTGCAAATTCTTGCCAATTGATTTTTGGAAAGGAAAAAGGAGAAACAAGAAGGATCTTATTCCAAGAGTGCGCGCACGCGCGTGTGTGTGTATTCTTTTCTTTTTAACCTTGCAGAATTCTGCAAAGATTTTCAAAGGGAATCTCAACCCATTCCACAACCAGGGCAAGGTGAGATTTTCCAGGAGGTCAATAAGCAGGGTCTGATTATTTGAATGAGTTTCATTTTTATGGTGCACATCAAGCAAACCTTTATGGTCATCACTGTTAATTCTTATTGTCAGTTGGTCAACCTTCAAAACAAACTCTGTCTCTGCCCTTGAAGATAGATGGAGGGCGGCAAGACATATGAAAAGGGATCTTAGCTATGTACCTTCTCCAATACTGAGTCCCGGAACTTTTAGAAAAGGCTTGAGGGGGGAAAATGCAAAATCATTATAGTTACTTAATGGCTTAATAACAGGTTACAAGCCTGAGAAATGTCAGAGCATTCACGTGCTGTAGTCTGGTAAGGCTATTTCATATTCAAATTCAGACTTGAAAAAATTAGGTCTGGGCCAAGCATGTGATCCTAGCACTTTGGGAGGCCAAGGGGGGAGGATCACTTGAGCCCAGGAGTTCGAGACCAACCTGGGCAACATAGAGAGATCCATCTCTTAAAAAAATAAAAAAGAGTCCTGGGTTAGTTCCAGCTCTACCTTAAGACATCTGTTTCAACATCTATAAACTGTCATTCATCGTACCTACCTAAGTGTTGTGGTAGAGTCAAACGAGGTAATATATACATATATGAAAGTGTTCTATAAAGAGTAAAAAGTAGCCAGGCTCAGTGGCTCAGCCTGTAATCCCGCGTCTTTGGGAGGCTGAGGTGAGTGGATTGCCTGAGCCCGCGGGTTCGAGACCCACTTGGGCAACTTGGTGAGCCCTCATCTCTACAATAAATCAAAAAATTAGCCAGGTGTGGTAGCGCACGCCTGTAGTTCCAGCTACTTGGAAGGCTGAGGCGGAAGGATCGCCGGAGCCCAGCAGGTCGAGGCTGCGGTGGCCGGGAGCGGCCACTGCACTCCAGTCTGGGCGACAGAATGAAACTCCAACTCAAAAAAAAACCAAAAAAAGAGTAAAAAGTTATGCAGATGGGTGTGATCTTTTCCTTGGTATGATTACTACCTGAGAATTAGTGCATAGTTTTGCTCACACATTCCCTGACTCTAATAGTGACACAAGATCAACCAAAGAGGAAAAGCTTACAGCTCCCTTTGTAGACACATCTCCCAATGCTGCACCAAATTTCAGTGGTCAGGCTGGAATCCAATCATTCACACCTGGGTTAAGAGTGAGCTCTGACTACCCCAATATAAATCTAATTGTCCTTTTAGCGCAATATGGAGCTCTCTACCAATCTCATATTTCATGCCTTGGGTCCTGTTACCAAAGAGAAAAAATAACTCATGTTTATAAGCTTGTCACTTGGCAGCATAGTGTAGTGGCTTCTTCCTGTTCCCTGCTCATGCAATAATCCTTTGTGAGATTTGGGGCAAGTCTCTTCACTACTATAGGTCAGTTGGTCAGTGGATTGCTTTCATGGCCCTACTATGAACCAAGCTCTGGGCCTTGAATTTTACAGAAAGTGCAGTAGTTGTATTGAGTCCATTCTAGTATTAAGAGCCTATTGAATGTCAACCAAGTGGGCAATTTCTTAATCTAATACACCTCTGTGCTCCATATTGGCATAAATCAGATCATATGCTCAATAGTACCACAGGATTCACCTCCAGACCATGGTGCCACCACCCCTGTAACATGGAGATGGACTCCAGACCCTCTGGCCTTCCTTTCCTCTCCCCTTGGCCTCCAGACAATTCTCCCCAGCACCAAAGTGTGCTGCCTGATGCAGTCTGCTCTGGCAAGGACACAACAGTAACCAAGTCTAACTTCCACTGCACTGCCTGTTTCCTTCTCTCTGACTCACTTAAGTTCTCTCTTCTGAATGAGGGAGGCTGCTGTGTGTGTGTTGGCTTATCAGGAAAATGAATAGATAAAAATGCCATTGAATTTTGCATTCCAGTTTCCAAGATCAAGGCTTGGAATCCTGAAAATATTCCATAATAGGAAATATACAAAATATCAACAAAGAATACAGCAGAGAAACAAATGCCAACAAGGCTGGTTCCTTTTCACTGTCTGTTCTTGAAAGGTCAAGGAGTGCTGTGCAAAACCATGATCATTATAAGGCTCTGAGCCCACCCATCCCCCTTGGGAAGGGGACATAATAGTTCCATTATGTACCTGAAGGGAAAGGAGGTGTTCTGCCCTAGGACCTACTTCCAGAAATTCTGGAAACCTCGGCAATCTTTACAGCCACCGTTTCTTCCCAGGGAGTTCCACGGAGCTCTGTCCCCATAAGAAATGCCCCCATTCCCACCCTGAAACTCCCCCACTGCCCCAGTATTCCCTAACAGAAGAGATGGCACCTCTTCTTGCTCAAGCTAGAAATTGTGTCACCCTGATCTCTCTCATACCCTGGACCCCTCCCACCTATGACCACGTCCTATCCATGCATTCTAAGTCATTGATTCCTCTCCATCTCCATGCTGCCGTCCTAAAGTCCCTATTGTCTCTGGCCTGGACAACCACTACATTCCTCAACAGGCCCCTATGTCACATTCCACCCTTCCACTATTTTTATGTCAATTTTTCTTTGGAGAGTAAACATTGAATTCACGCTACCACCAGCAAGTGCCTATCCTTCTCCCTCTCCTTCTCCAACCTTAAATCCTTTGATAGATTTGTATCACTTTTAGGATAAAGACAAACCTTAACATGTTTTCAGGATAACAGAACAAGGCCTTCATGTGGCCTACAAGACCCTACACGGCATGGTCTCCATCTGCCCTCATGGCCTTGTCTTGTTTTATTTTTCCTTGTGCACTATCTTCCAGGTCCCTGGCCTTGCCTCTGCCCCTTGAGCACACCAAGTTCTTTTCTGCCTCAGGGTCTTTGCACTTATGATTTCTTCTGTCTAGAGTGCCCTTCTCTTCTCCACCCTGTCCCTCTCCTATCTAACGCCTATTTATCTCAATTGTGGTAACTCAGGTTTGGAGAAATTGAGTAACTACCTCATGGTGTTGCTAAGTGCATTAAATGAGATTATGCATGTTAATGCTTGGCACAGTGCCTAAGTACTCAATAAATCCTAGATATGCATTTAAGTTTTTAATTCTGAAAATTCACTGTTATCCATGCTCACATATTCTTTCTTTCTTCTCTAAACTAATCATTTTGACTTCAATTCCAGCAAGTCTTATTGGAATGCCCAGAAAAGACATAAAAATGTTCTTGGTTCTACCTAGACCTGGAAATCTCAAGGATACTTTCCTTTCTCTCCATCTTATAGGAGTTTTGATGTTTTACTCAAATACTCAAAATCTCCTTTCCCCCAAGACATGGATACCCAGTTCATGTCTAACTTTCTATTTCCATATCCAACCATTTGTTTACAGATTCATTCAACATTTATTAACATCTGCCAGACTCTGTACTAGGAAGGGAGCATACAACTTTGGGAACAACACAGGAGCCTCCCTTGGGGAATTCAGCAGAGAATAACGAATAATAATTAAAAAACCAACATTACCATGAGCTGAAACAGGTACACACAAAAGGAGCACATCAAGAAGGAGGGGAATCAGGGTGAGAGAGGCTTCACTGGGCATGTAAGCCTGGCCTCAAAGGGGGGACAGGAGTTCACCAGGTGAGGGGAGAACAGAGAAGGCATGAGGAATAGGGCAGGTGGCAAAGGCCCCAAGGCCCGGAAGTGCACAGCATGTTCAGGGACTGGCGAGGGGTTCAGTGAAGCTAGAAGTGAAGAAATTTAGCAGGATGTGGGAGAAGCTCGGGAGAAAAGGGAAAGCCCAGACCTAACCCCACAGTCAATGTGATAGGAAAACCTGGAGGCAGTCCAGGGAGCTGGTGAGTTGTCGATCGAGGAGACAAGAGAGGGGGAGACCAGTAAAGAGTCTCTGCAATCCTACAAGTTAGGGACAGGGAGACTCAGCTAAGAGAAGTTTATTCAGTTCCTTCCATCAAGCAGGCATTCCACGTGTGGACTGACAAATCCCGGCTTACCAACTTTTACAAGAACCCCACGCATGCCACGCCATAAGGCCAGCCACAAATGCTAGCTAAGGTTCATGTAGTAGAGGTCACACACAGTGTTTCCTCTACAGTGTCCGGTTCAGAGTCCTGCTCCATCTGTGACTGGTCACAAGAGAGGCAGCGATGTGAACAGCAGGGAGTTTCCAGCCCAAGCTGGAGGTGCAGGCAGATGACTCCAGCATCAATCTGTATCAATGGTTTTATAAACAAATGAAAAGGAGTTCAGGTGGGAGAAGAGGTGGCCTCTAAGTAAAATGTTACACTTACTCCTGTGGTTATACTTACTTCTCATCTGGTGAATTCCTACTCACACTTCAAAACCCAATTCAGGTGTCTCATGGAGACCCCATGAGATTTCATGACAAAGCTTTGCAGAGTTAAGGGAGGGGCTCCTTCGACACCTTGGCTTAGAATCAGGATAGTTCTGGGACAATGCAGACTGACAGGAACACAATGGAACCTAAAAGGATGCAGAGCACCAGGACCAGGACCAGGACCAGGTGGTGGAAAAGCAGTAGTGATCCACCAGGGCACACCCTGCAGGGGCAAGAGGGCGATGCTTCACTGCTGGGTGCCTGGTAGGAAGCAGGGGTCAGCTACAGCACGAACAGACTTGTTCATAGCACACGTGAGATACCTCTAGAGATCCCGAGACTCGGCAGTGACAGCCTGCTGTGATGCAAGGGGGACCACAAGTGGCAGAATGGGCATGGGAGTGTGACACGCCCCATCCCCCCCAACACCCACAGGCTAGTAAGATCAGAGATCTTATCAAGTATTGACCTGTGCCAGACCCTATATGTTAGTTACTTCTACTTTCCCTACAATGCAGGCAATACCATTCCCATTTTCAAGACGAGGAGCTAAGAGAGGTAGGATAACAAGGACACATCCCCTTTTTTGCTTTCTTGCCTCACTATCTCCATCCAGAAATAAATATGAAACAAGAGAAACACTTCCTGGAAGTCAGAGGCTGCCGGGCCCCCACCTCGATTTCCCCCGCTGTAGAGAACAAGAACATGGCAGCCACTGGAGAATGGGATGAGGGGTCAGTAGGCTCAAGGGTTGATCACTCTCCAGTCAGATTCAAAACCCATCTGTGTGAGGCAGATTCATGCACTTGATCTCATTTAATGCTGACCACAAACCTAGGGAGTTTAGGATTAGGAAGCCAAGGCTCAGTTGACAAGCTCAGCTGGCATATGTTGTAGCCACAACCTGAGCCCAGGACTGGACGGACCCAAACCTAAGTCTCCCCGTGCCCCAAATCTCAGTCACCTTGGTGTGTTGCTCATCAGTGAACGAACCCTTCCCGGAAAGATTCCAGGCGGAATGATTCATGAGAGAGGGAAGAGAAAAATAACAATGTGCTCTCCGCGAGAGGCATCCAAGTGCTTCCTTTTGCTCTGCGGGAACTGGACACATTCTGGGCCAGGTGTTTCCACACAGCCATCCAGAGAGAACGCCTCTGGAGAGAGGTGAAGTCTCCATGAGAAAGGAATGCAGCCTGCGCTCGAGCCACTAAAACAGATGACATGGTACAAGCCAGAGTCTGTGAGGGCTCCAGTGGGGGCCCAGACCCCGAGAAGGCAATGCTGAGAACACTCTGGCTGTTGTTCTCTTCCATCTAAGCCCCCTTCTCTGAGTTTGGGAATAAAAGGTCTCCAACCCCACCTTCCACCCCCATGACTGTTTCCAGAGGCAGAGAGGGGCTGTTGTTTTGTTGGTTTTCTTTCTCTAAAGCCAGTGGGAGAAATGCTCATGGACCAGTCTAGTTCAAGTGCCTACCATTAGCATTTCAGAGAAGAGGTTGCTAATCACCACGGCCATCAGCTTCAGGGAGGGAAGTGGGGGGACAGGAGGAGGGAGGAGATGTCTGCTTCTCCTCCAGAAACACGGACTTTCATCTGAGGGGATGACCGAGCAGAATTGGAAACAGAAAACGTTCCAAAGAAACCAACCCCAGCATTTCTGTACACTGGAAAGACAACTAGCAGAGGACTGTGTGATACAATCATCAGCAGTTTTGCAGGCAGAGCTTTATTGGTTTTTTTGCAGAAAAAAAAAAAACACCTAGAAAGTCTTGTCATTTTCTTGGACTGTGGAAGCATCTTTTTAGAACAGTTTGCTCCCACGATCTCATCTGGGGAGACAGAAGAAGTACCATGGGGTGAAACCAGACTCATCAAATAGCTACTTTGGCAAAGGTGGTGCCCCTTTCTAATAATACCTTACAACCACATAACGCTTGATGCTTTTCAAAACCCATTTACATCCATTATTTACTAGGCACCGCAGGGCCTCCAATTTACAACAGAGAACCTGAGATATCTGAGATGTCAGAAGCCTGGGATGTGGGGCCTGCAGACAGGTTCCTGGTCTCGTGGTCCACCCTCTCTCTGCTGCTCCAAATTTCTCCCCAGTTCTGTGGGCCCAGTGTTTCTCTAAGAGCAATTCTGCTTCCCATGTTACAGTACTTGACAGTTTATAATCCTTTCCCAAGTCTGAGAGCGGGCTGAAGAAAGAATGAATGGATTCCTTGGAATTATATGAATTGGGTGGCATAGACATCATTCCCTTATTTCAGGTAAGAAAACCAAAGCTCAAGAGCCCATCTGGCATGCGTGACTTCCTTAAGGCCTCAGATATTTGCAAACTATTGCCCAGGACTTCTGATGCTCCATGCGGAAGGTTAACTGCATTAATGGCCCCACTTCTTCAATCCCTCCTCGTACCCACAGTCTTTGCCATGGAATGGCAACCCTTCTCTCACCAACAGGGCAAAATCTATTGTGCAAGGCATTTGACGTGAAAAAAGCCCCATTGGGTTAACCTCCAAGTGACCAATGAGCGGGTTACAATCAAAGTCAAACGTCAACCAATCAGAACTGTCTTGTTTCAGTACCCCATTTGCATAGAGGGAACCCTAACCCTAACCAAAAACAGGCCAACTCCTAACAAAACAACCTCACACCACTGGCTTGGCACAGGTGGCTCTTCTATCGCAGCCCTGCCCGCTGCTCCCTTGCGGCGAGTGTACCCAACAAGCCAGTCCTTCTTTACTCTGATCTGTCTTGGGTGAATTCTTTCATTGGCCACGACTCCTGCCAACTGATTACTACCCACGACATCTACTTCCTGACTCCTTCAGTCTGATCTGGCCTGTGACTTGCTTTGCCCAATAGATTGCGGTGTGTCAGCTCGAGCCTGGGCCCCAAGAGACCTTGAGTGCTCCTATTGGCTCTTGCACCCCCCAGGCTATCCCCAGGAGCATAAGCCTGGGCTGGCCTACAGGAAGGTGAGAGGCAAAAGCAGGAAGTTGCATCTTCCTAATCACCTCAGCCAAATAGCTGACCTTAGACATCTGAGTGAGCCCAGCCAAGATCAACAGAGTTGTTCAGCTGACCTCCAGATAACTCCAGATGCATGAGCAATAAACACCTGTTACTGAATGCCAGTGAGGCTAGGTGACCGCCATGCGCACCTCTATGGCAGGAGCGACACATACATACCACCCAACCCCTGTTTCGGGCATCCATTCATGTACCCATCGACCTGCTCACGCCTCCATCCATTCATTCACTATGTGTTTGTCAAGAGCCCACCATGTGCCCCACACTGGGGAGGCTGGAGTGGCAAGGCAGATCCTGTTTCTGCCTTCATGGAGTAGACGAGCCAGGAAGGAAGACCACAGGCAATGACAATCCAGTGAGATGAGTACTGGGGTACGGCAAGCATAGGGTGCAGTGTAGAACCAGGGGGGTGAGCCTAATGAGATAAGGGCAAGCCAGGGCACTTGGGGGGTTCCTGAAGGCAATGACATCTCAGCTGGAATCTAAAGGCTGAAGAGGAGCTGGCCAGGGGAAGAGCTGTGGGGCAGGAGGAGGTGGCGGGGAGAAGGTCCCTAGCAGAAGACACAGCCTGGGCAAAGGCCTGATGAGGCAAGTAACTAGCCGAAGTCCTGGAGAAAGAAAGAGGGAGAGGAAAGGGGAGTCCGGAGTCAGTCAGCACTGGGAGGGCCCGATCTTCAACCCAGGGACTTTTTCCAGATTTACTTTCAAGGCCAAGTGAAATGCTGAAGAGATGATAGGAGCTTTCTTCATGCACAGATGGACAGAGGAAGGCAAAGGCAACAGAACACAGCCAGTGCACACTCAGTGGGGCAGGGTCCAGCATCGTCTCTGAGCCACTTGGGTTTAGACAGTGGGCCTGACTCTAGGGGACATCTTCCACCTGCCCAAAGCTGTAGGTTCTGTAGGTTCTCTGCCATTTCTCACGCAGGGCCTGAGGCGGGAAATGAAGGTTTACTGCTGGGGTCTAGAGCTTTATGCTAAAGCAGCCCGTTGAAGAAAAACAAAAGTATGCTTAACCTCTATGGAAAAAAAGAGAAAAAGAACATCTCAAGGGAGGCTGTATGTTGTGGCATTCATTCATCCCTCCATCCATCCATTCATTCAGCCAACAAGGACTTCCTAACTGGCCACAGTTTGCAGCCCCTGACCACATGTTATGGAGGAGTGAAAGTGGATGGGACCTCGATCCTGGTCTCAAAAACCTTCTAGTCTAGAAAAAACTGGCGCAACTCCGGACTTCCTAGATGGGCAAAACTTAGAGGTGGCAATCGGGTGGAAGCAGATACAGAGAAAATTGTCTTGAGGCTGGTGGAGAAGAGTAAGACTCTGTTTTTACTTACATTATGTATTTATCTGGGGTGACTTGGGGAAGGAAGGGTGAAGTCACCTCAAGCCACCTCTGGCCCAGCTGTTGAGTAGGGAAGATAAAATCTGTGTAGAGGGCATGCATTTTTTCGTGCCTGGGCTGAAACAATTCCGAGTTAACACGCAGAGAGATTCAGATAGAGTCCGAGGAGTCCAGAAGAGGGCAGTATGATGGGCCATAACTTGCTGAGTAAATCGAGAAAGACTTCTAGAAAGATGAGTCAAGGACTGAGGAGAATGAGGTCAGAGAAACAGAAGAAAGGAAACCACCCAAAGGCATGGAGGGAAGGAAGCCTGGAACCTACTAGGGACTCATTCTGGATGCTTGGAGTGCGGCCATGAACAACATGGAGGATCTGGAAGGTCAATTGGAAAGGCAAGCTGGAGCCAGATTAAGGAAGTTCTGAGGTGCCAAGAGAAGAGGTTGAATTTTGTCCAGGAGACAATATTGAGTCAAAGAATGTGACTTCAGGGGTGCATTTCAGGAATATTAATCTGGCCAACTAATGAGATGGGTTGGAAAGGAGAGAACAAAGCCAAGAGGAACAAATACGAAGATCCTGGCAAAACTGGTTGGAGAAGAGGAGACAGATGTGAGAAACAGACTCCACACCACTGGACAACTGGCTGGATGAAAGGAGCAAAGCCGAGGAGCATTGCAAGTTGTCAAATCTGCGAGGATGACTGTGAAACCCATCGCAACAGGAAACACAGGTGCTGCAGGTTGGAGAGAAGCAGCTGTCAGATATGGTGGGGTTGAATCATCTAGGGGTGGCCAGCAAGGAGCTCAAGGGACAGCAAAGGTAAGGAAAGGTAGCGAGTGCTGTCTTCGAAAGACAGGGGAGCCCAGGCCAGGGCTGCAGATAAGAAGGGAGCAATGGTGAGCCAGTTAGAAGGGAATGATTGACACTGCAGGAGAGAGGAGACAGGGACAGAAGCAGGTTCTCTGAGCAGAGTCCCTCCTGCTCCTCCCCACATCATCCACGTGCCTACAGAAAAGCTGTTCTAGATCCTCAACCTCTGCCTTGATGGGGTCTTATTTATGTCTCCATGGTCAGGCTCCCAGAGTAGAATTACTTTCCATGAGGGCAGGGACAGTTGTCTGTGTTGTCACTGTTATGTCGTTGTACCTAGAACATTGCCTGGCACATCATAGGTGCTCGATAAATCCATGCTAAATGTCCCATTGACATGTTTTGTGCCTGACCTGGCCACAACCTTTAGAAAGAAGTATGGGTAGCCAGCCATGTTGGTGCAACATGATCCAGCCCCCTACCGCCATGACTGGATCAGGAAGGGACAGTGATGCAAGGCAGAAGTGGGGAAGGTATCTACTCATAGGCTAGCCAATCTCTCTCTCTCTCTCTCTCTCTCTCTCTCTCTCTGTCTCTCTCTCTCTCTTTCTCTCTGAGATACAAGAGTTGAGGGCAGTTGTGATGGGCACTGAGACTTAAGGTCATGCAGCTCATTGGTTGGTGGCCACCGTGGGCCATGTGCAAAGTGAACAGGTAGAGGAAATCAGTCTGCAGAGATAGAGACCAGAGAATGGAGTAGAGAGAAGCAGAGACAAAACCCATACAAGAGATGAGAGGTGAGCAGGTTGGCCTATAGTCCTAGCCTTCCATTTCCACCACTGGGAGGACAGCCTAGGCTTTGTTTTCAGTCCCTGGGCACTGTGGCAGGCACCATGCTGGGCCACCAGATTCCCATTCAGGAAGGGAGATCTTGTTCCCCAGCTGCTGGGAAGGGAGCTAGAAGACTATCCTTGGCTGTCAGAGCACTACGGAGATTGCCTTCCAGAGGCAGCCCACATTTATGACTGCTCAACACGGGGGTATGACTTGGTATAACCTGGGACAATTCTGAAGGGCTACCCCAAGTCCCAGAGTGCCCTATGCAGTCAGCTGAGGGCTTCAGTGGGACTGCATCAGAGCTCAACTTCTCCTTCTGCTCAGTGTTGCTGCCTTGGCCTGGCTTCCTCAGGCATTGATCCCAATGGAATGCTCCAATAAACGCCCATGTACTAATCTCCATCTCAGCACCTACTTCCCAGGAAACTCACCTGTGACAGCCCTAACACTGCATATTATTACCTTACAATAAACTCTTGTTACATTAGCCGCAGGAGCAAGTCTTGGTTAGACTGATGGTGCCAGTTTTTGCAAAATCCATTTCAATTATGCTGACTCCTTCTTTTGGATTCCCTAGAGCACTTACAACAGTGCTTTGCAAATAATAACAATGGTAATAATAATAGGTACCATTTATTGAGCAAACACTGTGTGCCAGGCATTATTAGTCTAAGCATTTTACAAGGATCATTTAATCCTCACAGCATACCATAGTATCTGATAATAGGCAAATACTATGATCTCCATTTTACAGATATATAAGTTTAAAAAAAAAAAACTGAGGCACATTTACCCATAGTAAATCATGAAAACCCATCTGCCCAACATGGAACCTGTGTCCTTAACCATGTTCTGCCCTACCTCCTGCATTTCATTTCCTCCTGCAATCCATTCCCTGAATTTCTCCTGCAACAAGGACACTCAATTATAATGTCAAAGAGTCAATGATTTTGAGCTGGATTGGGGGCCTATATTTATCTAGGTCGGTCATTTTATTTTGCTGAGGCCCAAACGGAGAATTTTTTTAATACTCAAGGTCATACAATGCAGTTGCAACATATAAGCATTTAACTCATCCACAATCAAAATACACACATAGTGAAAAAGAGGGCAATAAAGAGATCATTTAAGTGATATAAATTATCTTGCTCTATGTACTCTATGGCATATTCCTGCATACACTGTGCATATACACTTTATTATACTGCCTCATCCACACTAAACCGTGCACATTATAATTTAGGGACAATTTCCGGGATGGTGACCTGACATGCTGACTGTGGAATCTGAGCCCTGTCAGATGGGATCTGCCCTGAAGGAGCTGACAGTACCAGCAGGACAACAACCTGGGGCTCCTGACTCACAATCCAGCTTCCACCACTCCACTCACACCCACATCCCCGCTGCTTGTTTATCTGGTTGAATTTCAAAGAAACCTCGCCGGTTCTGAGCACTGCAACACTGCCATTTAGAAAAACTCAGAGCCAGAGACTACAAGTTATTAAGAAATCCACGTGAATTCCCCCACTGCAGCCATGCTTGTGAGATCGCTGTTTCTAATTAAAGAACTGGCTGACACATGACGTTGCTCCTTGGGAAGCATCCCATCACACCACCACACACTCTCCCAGATGTCCCTAGATTTCTCCTCCTTGCCTTTTTCATTGGCGTTCTCACCCCCATCACCAAGCAGTGTTCATTTCTTCACCGCCACCGTCCCTGGGGAATGAGATAAGATGCTAAACATGACTCAAAATAGACCAGCCTCCAGCTCTGACAGGAGGGCAGGCACAAGGAGCCAGAACGTGATTCGAATATCTCCAGCCCCAGCGCACCTCGCCTCCCCTTCCTAAGCCCCAACCCCGTCAAATTCAAGATTTCTATTCCTACCTCTAGGTCTCGAGGGCCCTCCCCACACCTCTCCACTTACTTAAATCCCACCCTTCCTTCAATTCCCAGTACAAGCACCACCTCCTCGGAAGACTTTCCTGCTCATGTGATAGAAACCAGAGAACCAAGGGGACATTAAGTATCACCAACTGCAGGCTGAATGGCTGGCTGAAGTTTTATTTAACCTATAAAGTGTTGAAGAGCTTGGCATGCTAAAATTTTTGTTGCAAGCTCTCAAAAGACAGGAAATTTCACATAAAAGTTCTGGCTTTCTGGATTGTCTTGAGAAACGAGTGAAGCAGTGTCTCATGCCTGTAATCGCAGCACTTTGGGAGGCTGAGACAGGAGGATTGTTTGAGCCCAGGAGTTCAAGACCAGCCTAGGTAACATAGTAAGACCTCGTCTGTACAAAAATAACATTTAAAAATTAGCTGGGCATGGTGGTGCACCCCTGTAATCCCAGCTACTCGGGATTCTAAAACTGAAGCCTCCAAGTCAGGCAACAGAGTAAGACCCCAACTCAAAAAAGAAAAGGGGAGAAAAGTCAGTGATCTGGAAACACCGTATTCCTTCCTACATGGCAATAGTCAGATGAAAGAGAGCAGAAACTGCCCTTTCTAGAGCTTTTTTTTGGGGGGGGGGCACAAAGTTTTTATTTTGCTCTTTTTCCTTTGTTCTGTTTACAATCAGTAGTTATATAAATTTTCAATCAACATATTTCACCAATGTCTAGGCTTAGAAGGTTTTGGTGTTTTGGTTTTTTTGTTTTTTGTTTTTTGAGTCAGAGTCTCACTTTGTTACCTGGCCTGGAGTGCAGTGGCACACTCCTGGCCACCTCGGCCCCAACCTCCTGGGCTCAGGTGATCCTTCTGCCTCAGCCTTCCAAGTAGCTGGAACTATAGGCACACGTCCCCACACCCGGCTAATTTTTTGGTTTATTGTATAGACGGCGTCCCACCAAGTTGCCCAAGTTGGTCTCGAACCCCTGGACTCAGGCAATCCTCTTGCCTCCACCTCCCAAAGTGCTGGGATTACAGGATTGAGCCACCGAGCCTGGCCTATTTTTTTTAAATCTCAATATTCACCTTTGTTCCAGAAAGTTAATTCTAAATACTAGAGTTCATCCTTTATTATTTCTTTCAGCAAGCATCAGTGTATATTAAACTTTCTTCTTTTGGTGATTTGGAAATGCTTTTATATCATCCTCACTCTTGAGTGTTAGTTTGGCTGAGCATTGACTTCCAGGTTGACAGTTATACTTCCTCAGCACTTTCAAGCTACTTCTTCATGACCTTACAGCTGGCTGTTGCTGATTTTAAGTTTGCTGTCAGGCTAGCCATTGTTCCTTTGTAGGTGATTTGTCTTTTCTCTCTGAAGCTCTTAAAAGTTTGTGTTTGGAGTTTGTGTTTTGAAGTTGAACTACAATCTGCCCAGATATGGATTTGTTTTCATTTGTCACTCAGAGTGCTTTTTCAATCCTATAGCATGTCTTTCTTTAATTATGGGGAAATTCACATTCAATGTCTTATCAAACATTGCTTCTCCTTCATCCTTGAAAGTCTCTTCTTCTGGAACTCTGGTTGACATATATTGTACCCTTTCCATCTATTCTCTGTGTCTCTCTACTGTTCTTTCATATTATGAATTGATCACTCTGGGTTAGGTCCCTGATGAACTCCTCAGTGCAGGTTTCTCATTCACTAATTCTTCAGTTACACCCAGTATCAAGTCAATCCCATCTATTAAGGTTTAATTTGTAAATCCAAAACTATATTCTATATTTCCTGATTTCTAGTTGATTATTTTTTATAACCTGTGCTTTAGTCTGGCTCCTGTTTGCTTTTTATTTCATTATTTCTTATTCTTTTCTATAGATATTGCTCTTTTCTTCATCCCTTGGAGGATTCTCAACATACAGATTTTGAAGTCATTATTAGCTTTTAGTTTCTTATCATCTGAAGTGAATTCGTCTTCCTATTATTGACTGTGCTGGCTATATTCCCTTCTTACTTTCTTTTCCTTCACAATAGTTTTCCTCACATGTGCTTTTTAATTTGGAATGGTCAGCTCATCCTGAGAGAGGTTTGTTTTCTGTTTGTTGCATTCTCTCTCCCTCACTTCTTCCTCCCCTCCCTCCCTCCCTCTCCTCTTCTTCCCTCCCTCCCTCTCCCTTTCTTTCTCTCTCTCTTCATCTCCCTCCCTCTCATTCTTTCTCCTTCTCTCTTTCCCCACCCTCCCTCCCTCTTGCTCTCCTTTTCCCTCTCTTCCTCGCTCTCATTCTGCAGTTGGTTTTTTCCTGGCCCAGCAAAATCCCCAGTGCAGAACCTGACCCTGTGGCGACTCAGGGCTTAAATACCATGGTGATACTGGAGACATCACAGGTCTGACCTGCTGGGTGGTTTGACCAGGGACCGCCTGCAAGGGCACACTGGTACCTCACTTTGTATTTGCCATAGCCCTAAGCAACAATCAGGAGAAGGTTTTTTTTTAACCTCCTTTCCCAGGCCATGAAATCCCATCCAGCCCCAGATTTTAAGCAATAAGCCTGGCTCTGGGACTCTGCCTCTCGAGGGGCACTTTGAGACTCATTTTTCTTCCCATTATGTATTCTAGGGAAAGTTACCACTTGGTCTAGTCATTAAAGCATTGAGGCTTCAGCTCAGGAGAGAGGAGGGACTGCAGTGGCCATGGGAACAAGTTCTACTAATATAGAGACTTGGACTAGTTCTGGGAAGGTGAGAGCAGCAGGGAAAAGCTTGGGTCCAAATTTCGACAGACAGGATGCAGCCAAACAGAGGCCTAGGCCTCAAAGAGACAGCCCCTGCACCCTTCATTCTCAATAAGTAAAAATATTTATTAAGACCCTTCTCTGTGCCCCAAGAACCGTAGTATTCTTTAACATTCCAAGTATGGATCCATATATTTATCTGAGCCTTTCAAGATGTTCTATTTGTAGAGGATATGTTTTTCTTAGGGGTAATGAATATCATAAGTGCTGCTTTGAAAACAACAATAAGTGACACTGATTGAGTGTTCACTGTGCACTAGGCACTATCTAAGCACTTTACACACATTAGCGACTTTCAGCTTAAAACAAGATACTATTGTCTTTATTTTGTAGAAGGGAAATGATAGTTTGCCCAAGATCCATAGCTAATAATGATACAGTCTGTCCCCAGAGCCCCAAATCTTGGCCGCTACAATGATGGCCTTCTCTGAATTATACTGGAGGGACTTAAAGTAAGGAATTAAAGTAAGGGAACCCTAAGAGCAAGTGAAACCCAGGCCAGGGCGGGCTCGGTGGCTCAGCCTATAATCCTGCGCCTTGGGAGGCCAAGGTGAGTGAATTGCCTGAGCCCGCGGGTTCAAGACCCGCCTGGGCAACTTGGCGAGACCTCATCTCTACAATAAATCAAAAAAATTAGCCGGGC
>NW_007256248.1:442297-446382 GCF_000164805.1 Carlito syrichta | reverse complement strand
GAGGCGGAAGGATCGCCGGAGCCCAGCAGGTCGAGGCTGCGGTGGCCGGGAGCGTCCACTCCAGTCTGGGCGGCAGAGTGAGACTCCAACTCAAAAAAAAAAAAGAAACCCAGGCCAAAAGGTTGAGGACAACTCATACAACTACAACCCACATATATATAGGCACCACACAGCTAAATACAAGCTGCTATAGGAAAGAGGGACGACTAATGATGTAACAGGAAGTAATCCTAGAAAAGTATTTGTCTAGCTTGAGGAAAGATTTTCCAAGGGGAAATTCAGACTCAGAAGTTGCTCTTCTACCATTCAGTGCATAACAACTATCGCTGTTTTCATCTAATCCTTTCTTGTGGTCTCTGTAAAAGTCCAACTGAAATAACGCTTTCAGGTATTTTCAAGAAGTGGCTAGAGCCACTAGGGCTGTGGTGACAACCCTGAGCCTGTTCCTCCAAGGGCCAGTTCAGCCCTCTAAAAAATGTGCAAGAACAAAAAATTTTCCTAGCTGGATTGGGATCGTGTGGCCAAACCAGGGGTTCTCTCTGGCTCTCTAGTCCACTCGAAACTGGGAGGGCTCTGTGTGATGCTTTCCTAGAAGACGCCTATCCTTTACAGAGTTGAGAGTGGGGAGGGATTCTAGTCAAACTGGAGATTTTATGAACCAGGTTCTCCTTGAGTTTTTACTGAAAAGCCAGAGAAGCACAGTTGGTCATTTCTGCAGCTCCCCTGTGAATGTGACCAGACATCGGGTCCCTGTGTAAAGAGGGGTCCGTTGACAATATTAAGACCTTTCCGCTCTTACTGGGTGGAGTTTACTTCACAGTCAGATCTCCTGAGGTTCACATAGCAGTTTACAGTTTGAACAGTTATGTTCGAAAGTGCGATTGAACTGATTCTCCCCAAAACCCCAGGAGATAGGTACTAATTATTCTCATGTCCCACATAGGAAATTATCCCCTATCACCTGCAGATCTGACAAGTAGGAAGTGGTAAAGCTAGGGCTCAAATCACCAGCTTAAATCACCTCTGAGCGTAAATTTAAGAAATCCCTATCTCTTTGCCCAGTAGGAAAAACAAAAACGCAGATAGGCTTCCATAGTTGTTGTGTTCCTTGACTCCCCTTTACAGCGTAGGTCTGGGTTTCTCCTGAGGAATTCAATGCTAAAAATCCCTTAACAGCAGGTTAGCCATCACTCTAATCTGCACCATGACCCACAATTTAGGCACAGAAGGCCTCAGCAGCCTGCAGGAAACAGCAGTGGCTGACCCAAATGAAGCCCCTTCCCCCCTTTCTAAGCCTCTCTGACAGAAGAAGTGTCTCCTCCAACCCATTCTGTTCCCTCTTCTGCTCACATACCCAAGAGAGAGCCCCTCTGACAGCAGTTCAGGCCTAAACAAGGTCAAAGGGTATCTGCTCCAGGCTCCAACTCACATTCTGTACACTGGTCCATAACCTTTGCAGAGGATACATTTTTCTTAGGGTTAATAAATATCATAAGTGCTACTTTGAAAATAATATAACTAGATTCCTGGTGCTGACACCTGCCTGTCCCAAAACCACCCTGCCCCACCCTCTACCAAACCCCTCCTGCCTGATGGCATCTTCCTGTCCTCAGCCTATTTCTTGGTGCTTGTCAGTCTGTGTAGCTCTCTGATGATAACTTCTCTGCCATTAACATCTAACTGTCCGGCCCAATACTGCTTTCTGGGGACAATGCTTCATAACATTTATCTCTCACCACCCACCTCCATCTTGTCTCTGCCACCTGTGCCAGGGTAGGGCACCATCATTGTGCCCATATGCCTTTGCTCACTTAAATAATCAATAAGCACAACAGGGGCAGGGAGATATAAAGGCAACAAAGACATGGTCCTTGGCCATACCATTTAACAGTTAATCACATACAACCTGGGTCTTAAAGAATGTTATGTTGATAATCTTGTCCTCCAATATGACAGTATGCCAATAAGCAATATGCTCCTGAGAGGAAGGATCACGTCTCACACTTGTCCCATTTGGCCTCCCCCTACTCCGCTATAAGTGCTTCCCACAATGCTTGCTAGGAGAGCCCTGTACCACCATCCTGCCCGGTTTTTAAAATGATGACTTACACTGCCCATCTCTAACTGTCCACCTGCAAAATGAGAATATGGAAAGCAGAAAGACACACACCTGGATAAAGAAGGAGACGGGGGTCCAACTGCAAGGCCCACCTAAGAAGGCAAAATGGATGGATGCCCACCTCTCCCATCATCCTCTGTCCTGCTGCATGATACATTCTAAAACTAGGTTGGGTCATGCCTCTTTTCCCCCTGAACAACTTCAAGAATTCTCCACTTCTTTTGCTCAGCTTAACAAAGTATTCATGGCCCTTTTGGATCAGGTAGTGGGTGAGAATGTGGGCTCTGGAGCCAGGCTATCTGGGTTCAAATCCCAGCTTTACCACTGGTTACTTGTGTGACCTTGGGCAGGTCACTTAATTGCTCAGAGTAATACCTACCTCGTTGGGTTATAGTATGGATTTAAGAGTGAATAAGAGTTAATATATGTTGTGGTAATTTACAATACAATACAAAAGGGGATTATGAGCAGCTGTCACCTCCCCCTAAGTGAGGAATGAACTGGGTGACTTCTAATGAATAGAATGTTGGCAGAGGTGATCGTGTATGCCTTCCAAGACTAGGTCGTACAAGGTACTGTGGCTAACTCCTCATTCTTTCTCTGAGGGATCACTCACCGCAAGGGATTGCGCACTCTGGAAGCCAACAGCCATGTTGTGAGGACACTCAAGCAGCCCTATGGAGAGGTCCACCTGGTGAGGAACTGAGGCCTCCAGCCAACAGCCATGTAAGTCAGCATCATGGAATTGGATCCTCTAGCTCCAGTTAAGCCTTTAGCTGACTGCAGTCCCAGTAAGACCTTGAGTGTAAGCTCATGAGAGATCTTGAGCCAGAACAACCCAGCTAAGCCCTTCCTGATTCATGAGCCATGGAAACTATGTGATATAATAAATGCTTATTGTTTTCAACTGGTGTGTTTTAGAATAACTTATTTCATAGCAATAAAAAGCTGTTACATACGTGAAGAATTAATATATGTAAAGAGTTAACAGAAACTTAGAACAGTGCCTGAAATATAGAAAGTGCTCAATATTATTATTTTATGCATCAACCCCACTAAGCTATGTAACATTCTCCAAGCTTATCACATATTTTTAAATTTAAAGCATCAAAATAAATAATGATTGTTATGGATTATAACCCACTGACTAAGATAGAAATGAATGAGTCCATGCTGATATAAATAAGTGAATAAACAAGCAGACACATAAAGGAGAGATGAAATCTCTACCTTGCAGCAGAATTCCAAATGATAAATGCAGAAGGAATGATGAAATTATAAAATCACCATTTGACAAAACAAGATGCTAAAACTAGAGGGTGAATGTTTGAAGAGGAATAGAATATTTATGCTGTCTCAAAGGAGTTCCTACAAAATGCCTATTAAATGCTAATTAATTAATAAGAACAAAATACTTGTTAATTAACTTTGCTATAGAGAAACCTGGAAGAATCACCTAATCAACTGATAAATGTCAATATCACCAGTAACAGGACATATCAACACCACGTGCCTCTTGATACGATGCACTGAGAACTCCCATGGGCCAGGGCCTGTCTCGTTTATCTCCTTATCCCCAACAGTTGCTTGTTTAGAGCAACTCCTGTTTACTGGGCACTGTGTGCCAGACATTGCACCAAAGAGCACCAGACATGCATTGTCTCATTGGAGCTTCACAACAATTCTAAGCCCTGAGAAGTGAAACAACTGCCCAAGGTCACATGAGCAGGGAGAGGCAGCGGTAGGATATAAACCCTGCTCTGTCCATCTCCACATTGAACTGGCCCCCTTGGGCACTCAATACATGCTGAATCGAGTCCTTTCTACAGCTCTAGGAGGCTTCTGGAAAACCAGAACAGTTGCCCAGGACAGAGTTACGTCTCCTTCTTTCCTCTGATAAATATCAAGCCGGCTCGGTGGCTCAGCCTGTAATCCCGCGCCTTTGGGAGGCTGAGGTGAGTGGACT
>NW_007256248.1:407913-442026 GCF_000164805.1 Carlito syrichta | reverse complement strand
AACTCAAAAAAAAAAAAAAAATTCAGAACCAGCAATAGGGAAAAAAAGTGTGGATGTCGAGTCCAGAGATTGTAGTTTCAGGTCTGCTTCTCATGCTCAGGGAACTCACTCATCCTTGCTGGGTCTCTATCTGCCACACCTTTAGACAAGGGCAGTGGTTTTTGAACTTCTTTTTTGCAGTCTATTTTTTTTCTGAGCAAACTCTTTTGCAAAACCTCAATGTATTATTGCAGCATTATTCACAATAGCCAAAAGGTAGAAGCACCCAAGTTTCTGTCAAGTGGTGACTAAGTAAACAAGATGTGCTATATCTATACAGTGGAATATTATTAATCCTTAAAAAGGGAGAAATCTTGTCATGTTCTACAACATGGATGAACCTGGAGGGTGTTATGCTCAGTGAAATAAGCCTGCTACAAAAAGACAAATACTGTATGATTCCACTTACATGAGGGAACTAGAGTAGTCACATGCATAGGGACAGAGTTTAGAATGGTGGTTGCCAGGGGCTGGGGAGGAGAGAGTGGGAAGTCACTGTTGAACGGATCAGAGCTTCAGTTTGGAAAAACAAAAAAGTTCTGGAAGTGGATGAAGTTGACAATGGCATAAGAACGTGAATTAATTTAATGCCACTGAACTGCACAATTATGAACAGTTAAGCTGCTAAATTTTATATTATTTACATTTTGACACAATTAAATAAACAGTAACCTCAGTCTATGTAATAGATGAAGCAAAAATAAGAAATGGAATGTTAAGAAACCTCCTTTCTATGACCCTCTCCTCCCCCCAGCCACATCCCCCGGAAAATGACAGCTAAGAGTTCCCAGCCCAGAGGAATACATGAACTACTTCAATTCAAATACTTGGGATCTTAAGGGCGAAGTCTGCCTGTGGAGCTTGCTGCCTAAGATTTTTGATCCTGAGCAGTCCCGGCTCCTTCTGTTGCACTTGCAGGCCGCCGCGAGGAAGCCCACAAGGTAAACCACAGTGAGGACATCACTTCCATTACAGGGTTCCAGGACGATCTGGTGGGTAGGGACACACACAGCAGGGAGAGCTGGCCTTGGGCAAAGCACCAAGGGTGAGCAGGGATAGGAAGCATGAGCTCTACAACCTAGCATTATGGACCAGACCCTGGGCAAGTTGATTAATCTCTCGAACTTCAGTTTCTACACCTGTCAAAGGGGAACAATAATAGGAGTCCCTACCTCATAGAGTGTGTTGAGGATTAATTGAGATAATGTCAATGATTCTAAAAGGGAGAGGCTACTATGACAGAGGCAGTGTCTGGCAGTGGGCACGGGTTGGGATTTGGAGGCAAGCTGATTTTCCATGCCACTTATTAGCTGTGTGATTTTGAGAAAGTTACCTACCCTTTCTGTGCTTCACTTTTGGCATCTATAAAAGGTAACGTGATCATCGTACCCACCTCTTAGGTTATTATGAAGATCAAATGGGCTGATACAGTAAGACTGTTAGAACAACTCCCGGTACATAGCAAGTGTTCCATAAACATGAACAATTATTATTAGCACCATCTGCCCCAGGCCTCAGGCTACCCATGCTTCCTAAAGCAGCAGCCCCAGCTGAGACCAAGAGGGATGGAGCCCACATGGTAGGGGTTGGTCTGTCTGCGTCAAACCCAGTACGGGACTCAGAGGCCTGCTCCCCCAGCCTAGCGCCCACTCCCAGAGGAAAGAACACTTCCAACCTGTGGCTCCAAGCTGAGGGGGCACGGAAGCCTCTTCCAGGGCGGTTCAGCCAGGGAAGTGGAAGAGAAGGAAATAAGATTGTTTTCCAGTCTTCCCTCAGAAATAAGCATAGGGCATGGGTCCCTCCGCTGGCCCGACACTTGCTCTGTCTGTGGCCTTGACGGAAGGCTTCTTGACCATGGCCACCCTTGGCTTTCCCCTCGGTCTTCGCCTGCGGCTCACCACTGAAGCCAGAGGGGCTAAATTTAGGCCACAGGCTGCTTCGGCCCAGCTGGACGCTGCTGCTGTCAGAGCAGCAGCGGAAGGGAAGGGTTGCACAGGAGAAAAGGAGGCAGACCCCAAAGGGCTTCTGGACATTGGGATCCCAGCCCTCAGTCTGGCCTGAACCACCGCAAGGATCTCTGTTCCATACCTCAGGCCTGTGCACAGCCAGGCCTGGAGTGAGTCAGAGACCCCGGGATCCCACCGATGGGAAACATCCTCGTAGGAAACACTGACACTCCCATTGGAAACCCTTGTCATTGTCACCACTGGGGTAGACTCAGCTCAACTCCTTGCAGATGAGGAAGCTGGAGCCTAACATCACTGTTTCCATTGAATGTGCACCCACAATTCCAGGCGCCGTACGAGGTGCCTCAGACGTAGCATCCCCTTGAATGCTCCCAGCAGCTCCTGCTATCTCTCTGTTATGTCAAGTCACACTGCTGATAAATAGCACAGCAAGATTTGAAACCAGGCTGGTCCTTTGTAGGACTTCATGTATGTAAACACTGTCATCTACCATACGAATCAGGGTACTCCATGGCTCAAGCAACTGCTATTGGTGCTGAGCTTGGACCCCAAATCCCCTGACACTCAGACTGTTTTACATGATTTACGCACACTCACCCATGCACACAGTTATTCTGAAAGATATCTCTCATGGAGCCATCAGATATAGCAAATGCTATGCCTCTCCTGGCGGGTTAACACACATCTTTCTTGCTACCCAGCAAAGACATTTCAGGTAAATATTCTGGCCATTCAGTAGTACTTTAAATACTCTCTATTATTATTATCCATGTCTACAATATTCATACTGCACCTCTCTGTTAGGTGATATTCCCTTTGATCCTCATAGAAATCTTCCTTTAGGGCAAACCCTTGGGTCCCCTCCTGCTCAGGGAGCTTTTCTGTCCTCTCAATAAATCCTGCTTTTAAAAAAAAGGAAAAAAATAAATAAATCTTCCTTTTACAGATTGGAAAACAGGTGAAATCTCGTGCATGGTAAATAATCTACTCGGAGGTTTCCCGCCGGCTACAAATCAAGTGCCAGCCCAACCTGTTTCCCTGTCCCATTTCTGGCCCCACAGGCCTGGCCTCCAGGCGAGTGAAGTCCCGTGATCCCATCTGTTTTGGAGCCAGCACCTGCCCTGTGGTTCCCCTCAAGGCATGCAGAGACAAGCTGGGTTTAGCTAGGATGAAAGATCAGGCCTTTGGACCCCGTGGAGCCCCAAGAGGCTGGGTCTCCTGGTTCCCCAGGGCCATGTTCAGAGGGAGTATCCCCCACCCCCACTCCAGTGGATGCCTATTTTCCCGCTGTCTGGGTCTAAGAAAGGTCACATTGGGGTGAAGCACCTACCATGCCGGTCAGCCGGTCAGGCAGCTGGGAGCCCTTCCCAGGGAAGGCCCCAGCACACAGCCTCACACCCCAGCTCTGGAGGGAAGCCTGTGATGAATGAACCCCTGCCCTGGCCCTCCCCTCTGCTCCTCAGTACCCCCTCCACCCTCCCTGTGAGCCACAAACCCCACCCCAGGCATCACTCCTTCCTCCCAGTTCTCTCAGCTTTTCTGACCCCTTTCTGATACTCCGTTTCTTCTGTCTATTCCACTGCAAAGATCCTGCCTCACAGACCCAGCTCCTTTCATGGTTCTGATCACATCACCCCTCTTGCCTAAAACCCATCTGTGACTTCCCTTAGCTTCAAAGCCCCGCATGCTTGCCCAGGTCATCTTCCTAGTGCCAACCCCCCCTCCTCAACCACACCAGCACTCTTTGGTCTCTCCACCCCCAGGGCCTTTGAATGTGCTCTTCCCCCAACTGCTCACCCTCCCCACAATTCCAGTTTGGATCAAGACACAGAGGCCCTGGCTCATCTCACTGGTTTCCCCTCCCCTGCCTCTCCACTCCCTTTCGCATTCTCCATGGCCAGTTCCCTTCTAGACTTAAACGCCTGACACTTGGTGTTCCAAACGCATTTCTCTTTTTTTTTTTTTGAGTTGGAGTCTCACTCTGTCGCCCAGACCAGAGTGCAGTGGCCGCTCCTGGCCACCGCAGCCTCGACCTGCTGGGCTCCGGCGATCCTTCCACCTCAGCCTTCTGAGTAGCTGGAACTACAGGCGCGCGCTACCACGCCCGGCTCATTTTGATTTATTGTAGAGATGAGATCTCTTCAAGTTGCCCAGGCGGGTCTCGAACCCGCGGGCTCAGGCAATCCACTCACCTCAGCCTCCCAAAGGCACGGGATTACAGGCTGAGCCACCGAGCCCGGCTTCTACTAGCATCTTAATATTCCCCTGAAGCAACCTTACCCAGGCCTGTGCCTGGCTTTGCACATGTGCTGATAAGCCCCACATCCATGGCCCATTCTCTGACCTTGACTCCAAGTTCAGGGGCTGAACTCCCTGCTGCCCCCACCTAGAAGTTGGAGTGAGAAACTGGGATCTGCATTCCTTTGCCGAGTCTCTGGCTTTGGGTTGGCTCCATCCTTGGGATGTGCCAGCTTTAAGGAACATCCTCAGATTCCAGGATGCAACTTACAGAAGGAGAAGAATCGTGCTCCCAAACTCTACTTGGCAGCATCTGCTGAAGACCATCAACTCACCCACTTCAGACTGAAAGCAAAGGCCGTTTTCTCAACTTCTAAGCAAGAGCCCAGCTGAAAGACCCTCAGTCCTCGGAATGCCTGCTGTTTGTGGACCATCCTACTTCTCTCTCAACACCACCTCCAAGCACACTCTGCGGAAGCAGCAAAATCCCTCTGGGAATGACAAGTAAAACCACCTAATGACAAATAATGGTAGTTATAGCTTTTGTACAGCCCTTTCCAATTCACAGAGCACTTTTTTCATAAACATTAGCTCACTCACTCCCGCCACAAGCCAGTGCGGTGGTTGACATTCCCTCCCTTCTGCTAGAGAGTAACAAGACGCCCAGGGAGGTCGAGAGTCCTGCCCAAGGGTGCAGCTAGCAAGTGACAGCATGTCTATGTCAAAGGAGACAACACAAGGTCGGAAATTAGGTCCAAAATGCAAGCTGAGGGGGCAGAGGGGTTGGGGTTCAGAAACCGCCGACGGGGAGCGATGTTCACTATCTGGGGAACAGACCACCTGAGACCCAATCCCCACCACTACGCACTATGTTCATGTAACAAACACACACGTGTTCCCCTGAGTCTAAAGTGTTAAAAAAAATTTTTTAATGTGAAAACAACAACAAAATGCAACCCAAAAGCCTAGCAGAGAGAACATGACCCCAGGCCTTCTCCAGTTCTTTGCTTGGATCTGGATAGACAGTTCATCCTCAAGCCTCACTTTTTTTTGCCTGTGTCAGGAGCCCGACCATCAGCTCTGCGGTTGCCAGCAGCTCCGAGTATGTTCAGAAAGTGGCCTGATTGGGTAGCAACATCCCTACCCGGCTGAGACTCCAGCTGAGGCCCTGCTGGAGAATTCAGTGCTCGTGGACCCACCCCCACTAGAACCAGGATCCAGCACATTTGCACCAGCAGAATATACAGCTCCTGCAGCCGGTTTCAAAAAGAAGCCTTTGTTTCAGTTCACCTGTGCTTTTTAATACCCACTTAACAGCTTCCAAAGGCCCCAAGGTGGCAGAATGAATTTACTTAGAATAAAAGACACTCCAAATGGAGACCTCTTTCTGGGTTTTCAGCCATCTCTTCGTGCCTGCTTGGAGGAAAGCCAACTAAAAGATGTGCTCCTTAAAGCAAGTAAGCTGTTAAGTGACAACTGGTCCTGCAGATATGAGTAAAGAGGGAAGGTAAAAAAGGAAAAGCCTATTGGTTTATAATCTCCCCTTCTTCAGTTTTTGGGCCTCTACGCTGTGCCAGACTGGTATGATAAATATGCATATTTATATTCCTGGTATGTTGCTGTGGTTAAAAGCATGAATCCTGAAGCCAGACCCACATGGTGCTTTGCGTGATTTAGAAAAAAAACGCCCCTTCCTCCCAACAGCCATAGCTCTGCACCAAGAGCAAGATTTCAACCTCAGCAAGTCCCTCTATCCATGTGTTCCTTTGTGCAGTGCACGGCCAGCACAACTGTATGTGGTAGCACTGATTTCAATCCTGATTCCATCACCTATTGTGGAACTCTGGGCAAATTTCTGAGCCTCTCTGTGAATCCAGACGGTCATTTAGGAAAAGAGGATAGTAATAGTATCTATTTTATAATGTTGTAGAGAATGAAATGATAATAATGATAATAATAACGTGTGGAAAGTACTCAGCACAGAGCCTGACTGCAAGGAAGTTCTTTACACATACTATTATAATAACTGTGCTTAACACATGGTTCCTGCCCTCATGGAGTTTCCAGTCTACTGGGAGAGGCAGATTGTAAAAATATTACATCTTTTATACCCAGGGTTGAAGGTAGGAGTAGCAGAACATGAGTAAGGCAACTGTTCTTGAAGGATGAGAAGGCGTTCAACCAAGAAAAGGTGGAGAACATTCAAGGCTTTCAAAGTGGCCATACCTTGTGTCATTTAGGCCAAAGTCTGTGATGCTGACAATGGCTTTGGATCAGCCAATACCACCTTTGCCAGGTGACACTAGGACTTGGAATGCAGCTGCTAGCGCATCCCTGAATCGGAGTCCCCTCTGGTACTCAGTGGGCAACTCCTAGAAGGTCAGTGATGGGGAGGACGAGCAGGAGGGGGAAACTCTGGGAGATGGGGTTCCTGAGTTTCTGCCCTACCTTCTAGGCAAGTCATTATCCCCCTTCCTGAGCCTCAGTTTCCTCACCTGTAAAGCGAAGGGGCTGGGCTGGAGTTTCTTCAAACTGGGAGACAGTACACGGTAACGGCTTAGAGCCTGGACTTTAAAGTCTGGCAGGTCTGTGTTTGGCATCTGTTAAGAGGGCGAAATGAGGATCTGACATATGTAAGATGCCTGACACAGCCCCACAGGAAGCACGGAAGAAATCATAGAAGTTTTGATCACTGCCATTTAGCCAGTGCCGGTGTGTGGGACGTGTCGGTGAGTGTCTGCAGAGCGAACGGCCCCCGGTCTCACACCCCTCAAATCCACAAACCGAACGCCTTTGACATGTGGGAAGTTTCTGAGCCTGGAGAAGCCCCGCACCAGAGCAGTGTGATGAACTCGATTCACTTCGGACTCGGTAATACTGTCTCTCTGTTTGGCTTGAATGGATTTTCCAGATTTTTTTTTACATGGAAAAGACTCACATGACAACCTCAGAGTGGGGGTGATGAGAGGGGGTGGGGAGGGGGCGGGAGGGGTTGAGTGGAAAGAAACTCTCTGGTGATAGAAACCAGAAGAGATAGCTGAAGAGGCCAAAACACCACAAAAGAATGTGAGTCACACCCTGACACAACAACAGAGAGGCCAACCGGGGTTGGGCTTCTTTTGAGGAAGTCCCATTTAAATAGCTCTTCTTAGCTCCTCATAGAGAGAGGGCTCTAGGGCATTTTACCTAAAGACTCATGGCTAGTCACTGTTGTTGTTATGATGAATGACTGAGATGGACAGTTCCAACTCCCACCTTATCCCTTCCTCCATGCCTTCTCCCAGTAAAGGGTGCTCTTGTGGAGCCATTTCATAGGCGTGGCCCTGAGGCTCAGGGGAATGCAGGCACTTGCCCGGGGTCACATGCTGCAGAGGCCTGAACTCAGGCCGTGGACTCTACAGCTCAGGACTGCCCTCTGTTTGCTGGGGTGAAATGAGCTTGCTCACAGTGCTGACGGGTGCCGTGAGGGGGCCTGGACCACTAGCTGCCACCGTGCTCCCACTTCTGGGGGTGGGGCCATGAGACTCACCCGTTCCTCCACAGGAGGACAGCTCACATGTCTGGGGAACGCCCACCCCACCCCTGGCAGCCAGGTCCCACATGCCACGTCCTGTTATAGATGGCCCAGTCCCTTCAGGGCCTAAGTCCCACAACGGGATGTTGTGGAAAGGGCTCTAGTGGGGGCCCAAGAACCCCTGAGGCCCCAGAAGCCTCCGTGGAAGCCCATGAGAACCTGGAAAGCTCCTGGCAGGCTGATGTCCCCCTCTTCTCCACTCCTAAAGAAGGTTCAATAGAGTGTGTTATTCCTGCAGTCTCAGGCAAGGGCCCAGTTATCCTCCCATCTGCTCCAAGTTCAAGGGCAGCTGTGAGCCCATAGAAAGAACACGAGGCTGAGTCAGAGGCCTGCATTTGAATTCCGGCTCTGGTCTGGGCGCCATGGCTCACGCCTGTAATCCTAGCACTTTGAGAGGCTGAAGCTGGAGGATTGCTTGAGCCTGTGGGTTCAAGACCAACCTGGGCAACATAGTGAGACCTCATCTCTACAAAAAATTTAAAAATTTTTAAATTAGCTGGGTGTGGTGGTGTGTGCCTATAGTCCCAGCTCCTCGGGAGGCTGAGGCAGAAGGATTGCCTGAGCCCAGAAGTTGAGGCTGCGGTGAGCTGTGATGGAGCCACTGCACTCCAGCCTGGGTGGCAGAGTGAGACCTCAACTCCAATTAATTTATTAATTCCAGTTCTGCCACTGAAAACAATTCTGGATATCTGTGAGCCTCAGTTCTTTCCTCTCCAAAGTGGTAATACTCACAGTGCTAACCTCACAGGATTGCCCTGAAGGTCAAATGGGATAATAAATAAGAAAACTTTTTCTGTGAACTGAAAAGGGCTATAACAGTATAGTGGGATTATGAGTTGCCGTCTCCCCTTCACAGCTCTACATCAGTTGGAAGGATATCAAAACATTTCCTAGTAGAACCTTATTGCAATTCTTATTAGAGTCTTATTAAAAGATTTTTTTTAATGAGTATTAAAAGCTTTGCCTGGATGCCTCAAAATAGCCCCTGTGTGTCCAAACTAAGCATGATGGGAAGCTAAAGCGCACTGACCCACAGTCAGTGGTGAGTGGCTCTGGCGGGATTCAATACTGCGTTAATTTCCTGGGGCTGCCCTACAAAGTATCTAAGGCAGACTGGGTGACTTAAACAACAGAAATGTACTGTGTGGGTTCTGGAGGCTGGAAGTCCATGATCAAGGTGTTGGTGGGATTGGTCCCTTCTGGGGGCTGTGAGGGGAAATCTCTTTTAGGTCTCTCTCCCAGTTTTCTGGTGTCTGGCCAGCAATCCCTAGCATTTCTTGGCTTCTGCTGGCTTCTGCTGTGTCACCCTCATCTCTGCTTTCACGTTCCCATGGTGTTTTCCTTGTGTGCATGTCTCTCTCTGTGTCTCAACTTCTCTTTTCTATAAGAACACCAGACATACTGGATTAGGACCCATCCAAATGACCTCATTTTAACTTGATTATCCCTACAAAGATCCTATTTCCAAATAAGATTACATTCACAGGTACTAGGGGTTAGGATTTGAAAATCTTTTTGGTGGGATACGACTTAATCCATAATAAATACCTTCCCCCAAACCTCTGAAGCACTCAGAGCCTGAACCCCAACTCCACATCTGCTTCCTCATATGTCTGTCTCTCATCTGTTTCCAGTCGAGCTCTGGGCCGACCGCTGTGGAGTGTCCATCCCATGACTTCAACATTAACCCCTTTCTGGCCCCAGGAGCTGTCCCTCACCTGGGCACTTGATGGAGAAACCACAGATACAACATTTAAAATGACAAAGTGCGCAGATCCTCATTCACAGGGGTAGAGAGAGTTGGGGGTATAGGGGGACAGCATGGGCTAGGCGATGAGACCAACAGAAAATGCTGCTCTGAGGGGCCATCACAGAGGCTGTGTCTTGTGCATGGAGTAGATTAGACTCAAAGTGGCACAGGGACGCCGCGGGCAGGGAGGCCAGAGGGAGAAGTAAACAGAGACAGAGTCATGTGAGACGAAGCTGGGAAGCTACCATGGCAAACAGGAGAAGTGGCGGGGCATGGCTGGCAGCCACGAACCCCTGAGCACTGTGCACTGAGGCTAGCCAAGTCAGCTGGGCTGGTGCAGTGATGCTGCCTGCACTGCCGGGAGGCTTGGCCACATCTGGCCCAGCGCTGAGCTGGGTGCACCCCACACCCCCTGCTTGGGAGGCAGCAGGGCAGGAACGTTTCAACTGGCCGGAACAGGCAGCACTGTACACCGATGTTTGCAAGTGTGCTGCATATCCTGGGCATAAACACAGAGGAAGGGCTTGCCTGTGAAGCCCAAAGGCCTGATGCCAGTGCTCTGTCCAACTCTGGCAGGCTCCAGATGATGGCAGGCTCCCTGCTTAGAAGCTTTTGGGGCACTGCCAATGAAAGGCTTGACCTCGTCTAGGAGAGTGTCCGTGTGACAGTCACTATTCCTACCAAGATATGCAAGAGTGACCCAAAAATAAAATAAGCGTCGGCGCTCAAGCTGCTCACTGGCAAGTGGGAGAAACGGTGGAGCAAGGAGGCACTTTAAATGGATTGGAATAAGAGCCAGAGTGGAGAAGGTAGCAGAGAGAAGTAGTAATCTGGGCCTGGAGACTGGCAGGATGCTTCCTGGAGGAGGGTGCATTGAAGTGTCAAGCTAAGCACTGACTTCCGTCACGTCCTCCAACCTGCCAACTCCGTCACACTCCAGCGGCACCACACAGGCTGCTCCTTCTGCCCGGATCTTCCCCAACCCACCCTACCTCTCTCCTCCATCCTTCAGGCCACTTCCTGAGACCTGGTCATCACCGGGGCCACCTGCCTTCATCCCTGCCACTATTCTCTCCAAGGACGCTGCTCTTTATCTTCACAGGACATACAACAATCCCATGTGATGTGCCCGTCGGCTTGTTTGCTCTTGAGCGGTACTCCCAGAGCACAGGGGCCAAGCTCATTCCCCACCGCAGCCCCCAAACAGTGTCAGGAACGTGGTGATGCTACAAAGCATCCATCTGTCCACAGTGTTCACAGCAGCATTATTCGCACAGCCAAGAGGTGGCAGCAACCCAAGTGCCCACTGATGGATGAACGGATATACAAGATGCGGTCTACCCGTGCCATGAAACATCATTCAGCCTGAAGGAGGGAAATTCTTTTTTGTTTTCTTTGGATTTCAGAAGCTTTATGGGGCACAAATAGTTTTTGGTTACATGGAGGCTTTGTTGTGGCGAAGAAGTCTGTGCACATTGTCCCCGACAGCTGATAGGGTATCCCTCCACCCCTTCCCATCCTTCCCCTCTATTCTCCAATACCATGATAAAAAAAGGAGGGAAGTCCTGACACGTGCTACCACAGAGATGAGCTTGAGGACATTACGCTAAGTGAAATAAGCCAGTCACAAAAGGACAAATACTGTGTGACTGCACTTCTATGAAGCACTTCTGTGAGGTACCTAGAGCAGTTGCACTCATGGAGACAGAAAGTCTAACGGCGGCTGCCAGGGGCTGGGGGTAGGGGGCGAGGCGGGGAGGTAGTGTTTGATGGTGAGAGAGCTTCAGTTTCACAAGATGAAGAACATTCTGGAGATGGATGGTGGTGGTGATTGCACAAAGCTGTGAACGGCCACCAAACTGAACACGTAAAAGGGGTTACAATGGTAAACTTCATGTCATTTTTTTTAACCACAGTTAAAATAATAATGCGTCAAAAGGGGGAGGGGAGTGTTTAACAAATGAGTAAATGAGGAAGTAAGGATGAGAAGGGGGAGGGGGCAGAGAAGCCAGGTGGAGGGAGCAGAAAAAGGAGAGGGGGAGGCTGCAAGCAGAGGGGACAGAGCAAGACCACCGCCACCACCGCTTACTTCGTGGCAGGCACTACACTAAAGTCTTCATTTTGTTGATCTCATTTAATGTGTCAGCAAAGACCCAGAGGTGATGGGTCAGATGAGGTTCCAGGACCCATGGACGAATTCCAGCCCGGCCTGACCTCGCCCCTATGCACGAAAGCGAAGCGGGGGGGCTGAGAGGGCTGTAATCCCCTGCTTCTCCAGTGCGATTCTTCCAGGTACCTGGCAAGTCTTTAACAATATATGACATCTGCAAAGCTCTTCCCGCATATCATCTATCTCATTTGATCCTCTCAACCACCTCGGAAGGACTCAATGCTCTCATTCGACAGAGGAGGAAGCTGAGGGCAGTGAACTGCAAGTGTAGGCTTGTTCCTGAGGCCCATGTGAATAATCTGGGGAAATGGGCGTGATTCGGCCAAGGTAAATACCAGGAAGGAGTCCTTTTGTGGGCTAGGAGGACGGTGTGCAGGGATAGGGGCGATGGCACTCTGTGCATGCGGGCTCTTCCTGCCTATTGTTGGCACAGACCGAGCGAACCCCAGAACCAGGCACCTCATTCCTATGGTCCCCCATTCCCCAGAATTCCCCAGGATACTCAGGAACACATGGCTGCTCACTGCCCTGTCAGCCAAACATCTAGCAGGCTGACAAATGGCTTGCCCATCATCCAGATGTTCCAGCACCATTTAAGTACAAGCTTAAATCCCAAACCAAAATAATTTTGTTAATTAAAAAAAAAAAGCCAGGCTCAATGGCTCAGCCTGTAATCCCGTGCCTTGGGAGGCTGAGGTGAGTGGATTGCCTGAGCCCACGGGTTCAAGACCCTCCTGGGCAACTTGGCGAGACCTCATCTCTACAATAAATCAAAAAAGTAGCCAGGCGTGGTAGCGCACGCCTGTAGTTCCAGCTACTTGGAAGGCTGAGGCGGAAGGATCGCCGGAGCCCAGCAGGTCGAGGCTGTGGTGGCTGGGAGCGGCCACTGCACTCCAGTCTGGGCGACAGAGTGAGACTCCAACTCAAAAAAATAAATAAATAAAGACATCCAGACCAGACCTTGGATGCTGAAGAGGGCATCTGCGGGTTTTGTCTGCCCAACATTTACTCCATCTCTTCTGGCATCAATATTTCCATGTTCCTTTGGGGGAAACCACCCCCTTCCCATTCTTACTCCTTGTGGTTTCTGTGGAATAAACTCTAGCTCCAACTCTCCATCTCTAGGGGAAATCACATGACCCAGGTCTGGTCAATAAGAGGAGGGCATCCTGGCCATGAAATAGACTCTGAGATGGGCACACAACCCAGCTGAATTGGCGAGCATCTGCCCCAGGACTTCTGCGGGAACTGCTACCAGCTGCTCCCTTTCTGTGGGTTGCTTGGCAGGTAGAAAGTAAGGCTGGAGCAGCTGGTAGTCACCGTGATCTCGAAGGGTGAGCCTGCCTGTGATAGAAGGCATCACAGAGAAAAGCAGAACCAAAAAATCCAGAGAGACAGACTCCTGATCGTACCATTTGAACCTCAATCCAGGCTCCCCTGTAATCAGAACTCTCCCTGGACTTTCCAATCATATGAGCCAATAGTGGCCTATTTTCAGCCAGCTTGAATTAGGTTTCTGTCACTTGCAACCAACGGTTTTTAGTGACATATCTCTCTAGTCACAGCTTTAAAACCTGATGCCCAGAGAGGAATCGATAATCCAACTTCACAAAGCCAGACAGTAGCATAGCACCTGGGTCTGCAGGTTCCCAGGCCAGTGCTCCTTCAGCAGGCTGGCACAAAGCCCTTCCACAGCCTGTCAGCATAACCAGCTCTCCCAATGCCTTCCATGGCCTGGATCCCCCCACCTCCACTCATTCTTCTCCTTCCTCCTCCTCCCAGTCTCTAGAGAGAAGCAACTCTGCCCCTCTTCTCTTCTCAGGGCCCCCAAAAGAGAAACAAGTAGGGCATGAGCTTTGTTCCACCCCAGACCCAGAGATGTCTCTAGGTACTAATTTCCTTCTGTGGCCGGGACGTGGGCAGCTCAGCTAACCCTCAGGCCACAGCTGCAGCAGTTACTGGATCCAGCTTCGGCTCCCTTGCTGAAGTTTTAGCCCTCCGAGGGCTATCTGACCCATTCCTTCCCCTGTTCACTCCAGCCTCTGCCCTCCTGTGTTTCAAATTCTGCCCATCAAACAAGACCTACTCTACCCAGTAACTCCAGGCTTCAGAAGCCATGCCTCCTTGAGGCCCACAGTGCCAGCTGCCTGGGTCACACCTCTGAGGGGCTGGGGGCTCGAGTCCTGCCATCCAGCCCTTCCTACTTTCTTGTCTACTTTCTGGTTATTTCAGGTACGTTTGGTTGAGATGCCCAGCTGGATGAGCAGGTAGGAGTGAAGTTACCAGTCTAGGCTCTAGAGTCACACGTACTTGAGTTTCAATCTTGACTCTGCCCCTTCCTAGAAAAGCAACCTTGAGCAAGTTGCTTATCCTTGCTGAGTCTCAATTTTTACATCTGGAGAGTGGGGATAATCGTACGCATCAAAGAGCTTAACTCTGTACTTGGTTGGCCCTTAGCACCTGACAAATGGTAGTTATTAATGCTGCTGTTGTTGCAAATGTCATCAGATGCCATCACCAATGGCCTTCTGGTAGCTGCAGCCACAGAACACAACAGAATGAGTCCACACCAAGAAGCTGATGACCATTCAGTTCCTGTTCCTGCCCATGCTCCTCCCCCTCTCTGAGGCATTGCTTTCTCTTCTGTACCATGGGTATAACAACTCTCCTGGACCTTCCCCCACGGGTGATTGGGAGGATCAGAATAGGGCAAAAAGAACAAACAGTGCCATCTTCACAGGGCTTTACAGTTTGCAACACACTTTCAAAGTGCCATTTTAGTCTTTGTAAGACATGACCGTGAAGATGCAGAGGCGAAGTGACTAGCCCAGGGCCACACAGCTAGCAAGTGGCAGAACCAAGACTGGCACGTGATCTTGCCACTGCCTTGTTCAGAGCTGTGTCCCTGAGGTCTAGCACAGGGCCAGGCGTTCGGTTAAACACTTGCGTTCTCTCCACAGAGTCATGCTGCTTTCCGGGCTGAAGGCTGCTAGGCCAACACTTTTGGGGAAGCCCCCTGGCACTTGGCACAGTGTGGGGACACACAATGCATTAGAAGGACCTCCCAGACGGAACAGCACTCCAAGACATGCAGGAGAAAGGACAGGACTGAAGGGCTTCCACCGCCTTTTCACAGCTGCCAAGAGAGGTTTGGCTTGGAGAAGACACGTTGTCAGTCACCTCAGCCTTGCAGGGAACAAGACTGAAGAGGGGACACCCAAGGCTCAGGAAGGACAAGTGAAAATTGCTAAGGAACCTTTAATAGGCAGACTGCTGCCCTCAGAAAACAGGCTGTTTGGTTCCCACCCACAGAAAGACAAAGAGAGTTAATAAGAGTTCCAGTGGGGTGAGCGGGAAGCCACAGGAAGTGAGGCCGGGGAGGAAGTTATTCTCGGCCTGCGTGGTTCCCTTACCCGCTCCTCTCCCACCACTTTTCTTCTGGCTGCAGAAGCAGGCAACCACATCGTGTCCCCTCAACCACCAAGATGGACCCTGGGGCAGGGTGGGGAGGGCAGGCCTAGAGGCTGGATTCAAGTCTGACCCAGTTCCTGCCGGCAAGTTTTACCAAAGCAGCCAGAGTCGAAGGCGTGGGCAAAAGCAATACCCTGTAATCACACCAGAAACCCAAACACAGCCATCCTCTCTAAGTACTCCTCGTTCTTCAAATCCTCGCTCAGACCTGGCCTCCTCTGCGAATCTGTCCCCTGGCCAGTGCAATTCCCAGGGAGCTTCTCTCGTCTGAATGCAGCCCACTTCCGGCCACAGATCCTGAATCAAAATGACGTCAAGAAGCACCTGCCAACATCCTTCCACAAATAGTAGGGAGTCTTTCCTTGACATTCCAAGCACATTGTCCACCAGCTTCTGCTTGATTTTTTTCTCAGCCGCAGGATGCTCATGACCTCACAAGGGAGCCCAGCCCACTGGATGGCTGGCATTTTGTTCAGACAACAGATGTTTTGGGGCACGAAGGCAGCCGTGGACTGTGGCAAAAAGCGCATGTGATTCTGAAGCAGGAAACCTGGCTTGAAACCCTAGTTCTGTGAAGCCTTGAGCAAATCACTTCTTTAAATTTTGGTTTCCTCCTTTGTAAAATAAGAGAATAACCTACCTCTGCTTCTCAGGGCTGCTGAGAGGCTCAAATGAAATTATATGTGAAATGCACCCAGAAGCGTCAAGTGCTGCATAGGTGGGTGGCATTATTCAGACTCGAGAACACAGTCGTGAGACCCAGGAGGTTCCCAGCATTGGCCATTACTCTGGCTTAAGGCATCGAAGGGCCAGTCAAACAAGAAAGTAACTGTATTCGTTTCCTACTGCTGGTAGAACACATTGCCACAAACTAAGCAACTTGACACAACATAAATTAATTATCTCACAGTTGTGTGAGTCAGAAGTCCAGGTCAACTCCACTGGTATTTCACTTAGGGTCTTCCAAGCCTGAAATCAAGATCTTGCATGGCTGAGGTCTTCTTGAAAGACTCTAGGAAGAATCTGCTTCTTCATGGATTGTGGTTGTGGCAGTATCTAATCCCTTGTCACTGGAAGGCTGAGGTTCCCATTTCCTGGCTAGTTGCCAGCAGGGTGGAGCCCTTTTCTCCTAAGGCCTCTCTGCCCTCTTGGACCCCAGCACCTCAGAGTCAGGGATGGTGCAACGTGTCAGAGACTTCTGACTCTCCCTTCTGGTGCCTGTCTCTTTGGCCTCCAGCCAGGAAAAGGCCTTAGTCTTTAAGGGCTCATGTGAATAGACTGGGCTCACCGGATATTCCAAGATAATCTTTATCTTTTAAGATCATTATAGGTTGGATTGTATCCCCCAGAAAAGATTGACTGAAGTTCTAACCCCCAATAACTCAGAATATGACCTCAATTAAAAATAAGATCTTAAGCTGGCCACGGGTGGCTCATGCCTAATCTCAGCACTTTGGGAGGCTGAGGCGAGAGGATTGCCTGAGCCCATGGGTTCAAGACCAGCCTGGGTAACATGATGAGACCTCATCTCTACAATAAATCAAAAAATTAGCTGGGCATGGTGGCACATGCCTGTAGTTCCAGCTATGTGGAAGGTTGAGGCAGAAGGATAGCCTGAGCCCAGCAGGTCAAGGCTGCAGTAGCCATGAGCAGCGTGCCACTGCACTCCAGCCTGGGTGACAGAGTGAGACTCTAACTCAGAAAAAATAAAAATAAAATCTTGCCCAGGTACAATGGCTCCCAAAATGCAATTCTACCACTTTGGGAGGCCAAGGAGGGAGGACTGCTTGAGCCCAGGAGTTCAAGATGAGACTGGATAACATAGCGAAACCTTGTCTCTCTCTCTCTCTACATACACATACACACACACACACACACACACACACACACACACACAAACACACACAGAAAGAGAGAGACAGAAAAAAAGAAAAAATAGCCAGGTGTGGTGGCGCAGACTTTTATAGTCCCAGCTACTCAGGATACTGAGGTGGAAGGTCTGCCTGAGCCCAGGAGGTCGAGGCTGCTGTGAACCATGATCGTCGTGATCATGCCACTGCACTCTAGTCTAGCAACAGAATGAGATCTTGGAAAAAAAAATAGCGTTCTACAGAGACAGTCAAGTTAAAATGAGGTCATTATGATGGACCATGATCCAATATAACTAATGTCCTTATAAAAGGAGAAAATTTGGACACAGACACAAAAGAAAGGTGAAGACATACAGGGAGAAAATGGCCATGGAACTAGAATGAGGCAGCTACAAGCCAAGGAATGCCAAGGATTTCCTGCAGGTACCAGGAGCCAGAGAGGTAAGGAGCATTCTCCCTAGAGCCAGCAGAGAGAACATGGCCCTGCTGACACCTTGATTTCAGACTTCTAGCCTCCAAAAGCATGAGACAATAAACTTCTGTGGGTTCAAAGCCACCCAGTTTTTACTACTTTGTTACGGCAGCCTTGGGAAACTAATACGTCCAAAGATCTTAGTTATATTTGTAAAGCCCCTTTAGCTCTGTGAAATAACATTCACAGGTTCCCGGGATCTTTGCGGCAGGGAGAATTACTGTGCCTCCCAAACTTATCCAATGATCATCAATCCTCAATTCTCTAGCACAGGGGTGTCCAACCTTTTGGCTTCCCTGGACCACATCGAGTAAAGAGGAATTGTCATGGGCTGCATATAAATTATATAATATAGTTAATGTCTATACATGATAAGACTTTTCAATTCTTTAATATTTTTATTACAAAGTTTAGAAAAATGGGAACAATATAAAATTAGTGGGAAATTTGCCCTTGTTTTTGTAAAACTAATCTATCAATGTCTGATTTGATAGAAGTGGTTGCAATTCTTAGTGAGTTTTCAAGGTGCTCATCAGAAGTATTTGTTCAAATTTTGCTCTTCATGTGCTTCATACCTGAAAACAGCTGCTCACAAATAAATGTGCTGCCAAAAAGTGATGTCATGAAGAAGGCGTGATTGTGAACCTCAAAAGTGGAATTACGCATGGGGTCACAAAGAAAATAAATGCTAAAAAAACACACGATGTTAAAAGATTTTGTGGGGCCACATGACTAGCTATCCTGGGGTTTATGCGGCCCGTGGGCTGCGGGTTGGACATGCCTGCTCTCGCAGACCTTCTTATCAGATTCACTGAGCAGAGGGAGGAGTCACAGACTGGAAGCCTGGGAAAGGAGGATAGGGTAGCAAGAGATGGAGAAAATGGCCAAGCTGCAAAAACTACCATCTGATGCAACTTTGTTATAAACAGCACACGCGACTGGCAGGAAGAGTGTGCACAATGCAGCCACAGTGCCTGGTTCAAACCCTGCTTCCACTTCCTGGAACCTCACTGAGTCTCACACTTCCCTCACCCTTTGAAAGCAGGTTATAATAATACCTAACTTAATAGCGATGCAAGAATTAAGTGAGGCTATTAAAATAAAGAACACATGGGATTAACGAGCAAATATCTGTCTGCGGATGGGGAAGCACCTCTTATCAATAGGGTGCCTGAATGAAACGTATCTGTATACCTAACCCTTAACTGCACCCCACAACATCATAATAAAAAATATTGAATATAAAAAAAAGAAAGAAAGAAAGAACACTTGGCACTTATAACAGAGCCTGGCATATAATAAGCATTCGAGAAAACCTCACCATTATAATTGTATATCTATCATACAGCTATTTAATTATGTATATATACAATATTGTACATACACACGAACACACACATACACATACACACACATGAGTCTGGGAGAATACATACCACAATGTTAACAGTTAATTAATTAAATGTTAATCTTTATCTTTTAAGATCATTATAGGTTGGATTGTATCCCCCAGAAAAGATTGACTGAAGTTCTAACCCCCAATAACTCAGAATATGACCTCAATTAAAAATAAGATCTTAAGCTGGCCACGGGTGGCTCATGCCTAATCTCAGCACTTTGGGAGGCTGAGGCGAGAGGATTGCCTGAGCCCATGAGTTCAAGACCAGCCTGCGCAACATGGTGAGACCTCGTCTCTACAATAAATCAAAAAATTAGCTGGGCATGGTGGCACATGCCTATAGTTCCAGCTATGTGGAAGGTTGAGGCAGAAGGATAGCCTGAGCCCAGCAGGTCAAGGTGGATGGCAAGGGCTTTCAATTTTTACTTTATACACCTCTAGAATATATGTGGATTTTTACAACAAGCATCCATTGCTTTTCTAATTTAAAACTATACTTAATTAAGAACACATATCTTGCCAGGAAACAAGTTGAGCATGTCCCTCCACATGATGGTGGACCCTTAGCCACTGTGGCCACTAAAGCACAGATTTGCTGTCTCTCTCTCTCTCTCTCTCTCTCACACACACACACACACACACACACACACACACACACACACACACACTCACTCACTCACACACCCTGTAATATTCACCTAAAGGCCTTCTCTCTCTCCCCAGTCCCGGCCCCTCAAGCCCCAGGAGCTGTTCCCCAGGATGAAACCCAATCCTCTGTGGCTTGCTGTCTTTTGTGGAGCCAGATGCAGCAGCCACTCCAGCCCTTCTCGGTTCTCAGCTTGCAAGCGCCTCACCCCCACTAGGAGCTGTGTTCTGAAAGGCTCTTTGTTGCTAGGCAGAATGCTTTTAGGGGCCCTTTGAAAAACACTCTCTGCAGACATTTCCATCTGCTCCCGGGAGTCCCCTCTCCAAAGGGGCTTAAGGAAGCAAAGAACACCAAGCCAGGTGTCCCTGGGCTGCCCACACCCTCAACCTCCTCCCAGTTCAATCTATCAATTAATGTATACACAGTGACTGATGAGGAAGGTGAAGCCAGAGGCCACAGTGAGGAAGGAGCGTGGTAATGTGCTGCACAGTCGTGGCCTTTAACAAATACTTGCTTCCATGAGTTCAAATAATGTTGTTTCCCAACATAGCACAGGAATTTAAAGTATGGACTTTGCATCAGACTGAATTTGAATCTGAACTGCACCAGTAACTAGCTGTGTGGCCTTCGACACCAGGTGTTAAGTGCTTTGAGCCTCAGTTTCTTCACCTGTCAAATGGGCATCAGCAGTCCTCACGACTTTAACATGAGGATTGAACCAGTGACCCAAGTAAATCTCTTAGCACCCAGAGGAAGCGTGCAGTAAACAGGTGCTGTTATTGCTCCTGTCATTAGTATTATTAGAAATGTAGACACAGAAACGACCCTCAAGGTATTCATGGTCTAGAATGAGAGTTAAGTGGAGCTGCTGGAAAGTTCCATGAGGATGTGGCCACAGTGTGGGAGGCTAAAGGTCCAACAAATAGTTAAATTGCTTTACAAGAGAGATTAGAAGAGGAAGGTTAGCCAGCCCAGTCTGGCTCCTTATCCTTCCACTTCTCCTCCCAAGAGCCTCTCCTCCAGCTCCAGAACTATCCCTGCCAGGCAGAAGGTATGAATCAGCTCGGACCCACCCTGTAGCAGCTACAGTGCAAATTCCAGCTGGACAGCCAGGACCCCCCCCCTTGTTCCCAAGCTCTAGTGTGGTATTGTATTAGTTGCTTCCCTAGTGTGTCTTCCCAGCCTTCCTCCCCAGACTGGGCTCTTCCTCCAAGATTCCCGAGGGTCCAGGTCCAGACTCCCCTTGGCAGTATTTCTTCCACCTACTAGGACATCTGTAGTTTCAAAATCACTGCTGCCCCCCTTGCCTGCCTGGTTTCTGATCTCCTGTGGACGGGCTGAGAGACCTTGGAAACCCAGCTAGGGCTTTTCTATCAGGTTGAGTCTCTTTGTCCCCCACCTACCTGGCCTAGCCAGATGCCAGCCCCCTCACTAGCTACCATGTCCTCCAAGATAGCACTGTAGCCAAAGTGGTCAGAGTGGGGGTTCAGAGGAAGAAGGAGCCATCTGTGAACTGGGCGGATGACAGGATTTGTAAGGCAGTCGCTGGATAGATGTTGAGAAATCCTGATGTACAAGATGAGAGGGAGGAAAGACTAGAAAACAGACTGTAATGAGCTCTGGATGCCAAGACCAATCCCTCCCAAGAGGTTCTGGGGGGACTCGACAGAGGGGAAGGGCGTGGATAGGCAGAGTGTTAGCAAGGCACAGTGTTGGGAGAGTGCCACTTTCCAAACAAACCTGACAACTCAGCGTTCTCCAACCATGTCACCTCTTCAAGCCCCTGGGTGGGTTATAAATAATCACCGATATAGCCAGGCTCGGTGGCTCAGCCTATAATCCCGCGCCTTTGGGAGGCTGAGGTGAGTGGATTGCCTGAGCCCGCAGGTTCGAGACCCGCCTGGGCAGTGAGACCTCATCTCTACAAAAAATTAGCCGGGCGTGGTAGCACGCGCCTGTAATTCCAGCCACTCGGAAGGCTGAGGAGGAAGGATCGCCGGAGCCCAGCAGGTCGAGGCTGCGGTGGCCAGGAGCGGCCACTGCACTCCAGTCTGGGTAACAGAGTGAGACTCCAACTCAAAAAAATAATAATAATAATAATAATCACCAAAGCCCGCTGCTAACTCGAAAAGCGCCAAGTTGTCTCAAACCTCGTCTCCTTTGGACCTGCAGTCGCCTGGACCTGAAATGTTTTTCTCTGCCCTTCTGCCTTCAAGGTATAACTTAAAAGACCTCCAGGGAAACCTTGTCTCTCTCTCTCTCCCAGAGAGAATCCCATGTTCCCACCGTGTTCTCACAATACTCTGAGTGCCCCTCTAGTACAGTATTTACCACACTGCCTGGGATTATCTCCTGAGTATTACAAATCTCTCCTTTTCGCTGCATTGTCAGCTCCTTAAGAATAGGGGTCCTGTGTCATTCATTCTATAACAGCACCTAGGACACTCAGTAAATGCTTGCCGGTAGTATTATTAGCATCACCTTTTGGCCAGGCGCAGTGGCTCACACCTGTAGTCCCAGCACTTTGGGAGGCCCAGATGGGAGGACTGCTTGAGTCCAGAAGTTGGAGACCAGCCTGGGCAATGTAGCGAAATCTTGTCTCCACCCAAAATAAATAAATAAATAAGATCAAAAAATTAATTGGATGTGTTGGTGCGTGCATGTAGTCCCAGCTACTCAGGATGCTGAGGTGGAAGGATAGACTGAGCCCAGGAGGTTGAGGCTTCCGTGAGCTATGATTATCATAATCGTGCCACTGCACACTAGCCTGGGTGACAGAGTGAGATCCTGACTCAAAAAAAAAAAAAAAAAAAAATCACCTTCTATGGAATGCCTACTACATGTTAAGGACCATACTAAGCACCTGAGATATAAATCGTATTTAATTTTCATACAGCTTGCCAGCTAAGTATTATTTAGCCCATTTTATAGCTAAGAAATCTGGCCCTCAGAGACTCTCAGCTAAATGTGAGATGATGGAATGAACCAGCTTTCCCCAAACCCAAGCATGTATGCCTGATCCCGGAAATAATCATTCTGTGTCCTTGGGTGGCCCAAGGTAGATGTGTACTTCCAGTTATTGAAATCTACTCAGTTTGAGTTCATCCAATCGATAAGCTGCTCTTGAATAAACATCAGGGGCATCTGCTGTTCTACAGAGAGCAGCTTGTCATTTCGACAGACCCAGAGCAAGGTTAATTAGCCCTTTCTATAATCAGTAGGCATTAAATTCGCCCCATAATCTTACTTTTTCTTTAGCAAAAAGAGTGTTAACAGCGATCTTTCTAAAAGGCAATGTGCCTGCAAGATAAAAAGTCACAGGGAGGGGGCAGAGTTAGGGGATTAACTGAGGAAGGGGCTGGGTGGGATGTAATCACTGTTGCCCAGTAATTGATGGTAATTAGGGGAGAGCCACACCAGCACACGCACACACTCTGCGCTGTTTCGCATCCTTTCTCCTTCCACATGCTACTTTTCACCTCTTCAAAAACAGCACAGTCTTTGCCAACCTCCTCATCACAAACCCAGTGACCCAGCCCAACCCTGGGCCTCTTCCTCCAGGAAGGGCAACCGGAGGAGCCGGTCATCATCTTTTCCTGGGCACCCCCTGGGCTCCACCACCAGCCCCTCTGACTTGCCTGAACCTAGACTCTGCTGCTGCTTCATCTTTGCTGCTTCTTGCAGAGTGTCCACCTCACTCTCCTGCCCCTGCTGCCCCTGCTGCCCCTGCCAGCCTTTCCAGTCTATCAGGGCCCTGGCCTCAGCCTTGATCTCATTTCACTGACCGTTGCTCCCTAGGTGATCCCCTACAAGCCTGTGTGAGATGTGATTTATGCCCATCTGAGATGCCCTCAGAACACCTGCAAGTCTTCCTATTCGCCCTTAATGACCTTTAAAGAAACTTAAGGAAACCAGGTCCACAGCAAGTCCCCCAAACTCAGTGAGCAAGCACCCCCTGCCAGAGGTCTATGGGAGCAGTAGATTTGGGAGTCTTGGCCCAGTCCATTTCTGTGACCATCTCAAATTACAAATAAAGTAGGGGAAGGAAGAAAGAATATAGGAAAGTGGTCATAAAAAGCAAAGATCGGGCTGTACCCTTACAAAAATGTGCACGTTTTTGCGTGTACATTGTACTTCAATAGCATGAGTTTGTAAAGCCCCCCAAATAAAACAAAAAACAAACAGCTGGGAAATCCATGACCTAGATTAATAGCCCTGGGTAATTGAAGCAGGAGAGGAGACAGATATATTAGTTCACTTTCCTGATCCCAATAATGCCCCAGGGAAGACTGAGCAAGGAGAACCTTATGGGTTACAAGCAGGTAATTAGTGTCCATTTGTAATGTTACACAATATAAGCCGTCAGAAAGGCTTTGGCGGAGAGTTGCAGACCTGAAAAGAGGGGCATATAAGGCCATCTAACTCACTTTTCATTTTCTAGATGAGGACACTGAGGCTGAGACAGGGAAAGAATCCTGTCTCAGTCCAGCAGTCATCTGCCCCATATGCCTCCTCCACCTTCTTATTCTCTGAGATACAGACAAAAGTGAGTCAAACACGGTCACAAAGGCCAAGAAGAGCTCAGATGGACCTTCCGACATGTCCTGGACTGGAGAGAGCTCATGGCAACCTGACACAGCCAGTTGTGCAAAGTACATCGTATCTCTTTGGTGCCACGTCTTTTTCCTTTGATGTATGATCACTTAATTCCCTCCTTGATTGCTTTTCAAAAGCAATCTAAATTAATGCGAACCCACAAAGGACAAGGCTCTCTGTGAATAATTAGTGCATGATAATAAATGCAAATAGGGAAAGATGTAAAGTTGGCCTAAGAATTAGTGCTCTCTGCTCCCCAGCTCACTCTCTTCTCCTTGGGAATTCTCCTTACACCATTAAAGAAAGTCTTCAAGGAAAACTTGAGAAAGGGTGGTATTCCTAAATAGGCCATTGGGTTCGTTAAAGAATGGCAGAAAGGAAGAACAGAAGCTGAAAGAATCAGACCAGTGACTGCTACAGGGTCTTTGTCTTTTTTGTAGCTTCTATGGAAGACAAAACACTTATCTAGATTTCTGCCATTTAGAGGATATATCATCACAGTCAAGAAGGACCTAGCATACTTGGTCCTGTCTACCCAGAATTTTGTCCTACAAACCCTTAGCTCCAGTCAGTCTCATCTCATCTCCTTTCTGTCCTTGGTTGGCCAACCTCTCCCGAGTTTTCTCCTGCCTGGAATGCCTTCCTATCCCCCACCCCTTAACATGGCCATACCCTATACATCTTTCAGAGACCTTCTCAAAGCCTTCTCTGACAACTCCACCTTTTGGGGAAGTCTCCTATTATTCTAGAGTGTGTGGCAGAAATTGCTAATGTCCATCAATGTCTGTAGTTCTTCACTCTTTCCTGGGCACATAAATAGACGACATTCCCAGCATTCTCTGTAGTCAGATGTGCTTATGTGCCTGAGTTCTGAGCAATAAAAGGTGAGCACAGCAGTGAGTGCCCCTTCTAGGCCTAGCTCATAAAAATTCTCAATCACTAGCCTTACTTTCCCCATCTACAGTTGAATGGAAAGGATTCCACAGGTCTTGAGGAAGGACCAAGTCACAAGATGAAAGAAGCCTGGGTCTCTGAACGGTTGTGTGGAGCAGAAACTTCCCTGATGATTTTAAATAAGTTTGAGGCCTGGTGCAGTGACTCATGCCTGTAATTCCAGCACTTTGGGATGCTGAGGTAGGAGGATCATTTGAGGCTAGGAGTTCAAGATACAGTGAGACTACATCTCTAAAAAAGATTACTTAAATTAGCCAGGTGTGGTGGTGTGCACTTGTAGTTCTAGCTACTCCAGAAGCTGAGGTGGGGTGGGAAGGGAGGGTCACTTGCGCCCATAAGTTTGAAACCACAGTGAGCTATGATTGCAGCACTGCATTCCAGTCTGGGCAACAGAGCAGGACCATATCTCAAAAAATAAAATGTAATATAATGAATTTTAAATAAACCATTATTATGCCAAACCACTGAGATATTTGAGGTTTATTTGTTACAGCAGCTGCTTTACATATATTAACTAATACAGGATATCATAGAGTTTTTTTTCACATGCCAACTCTGACCCATGGTAGTGGCTGCCTGGACTCCATGTTTTTGTTTTTGTTTTCATTTTTGAGACAGGTTTACTCTGTCACCCAGGCTGGAGTACAGTGGCATGATCACAGCTCATTGCATCCTCAAACTTCTGGGTTCAAGTGATCCTCCTGCCTCAGCTTCCCTAGTAGATGGGACTATAGGCACATACCACCACACCCAGTAAATTTTTCTTTTCTTTTATTTATTTATTTATTTATTTATTTATTTATTTATTTATTTATTTATTTATTTGTAGAGATAGGCTCTTGCTTTGCTGCCCAGGCTGGTCTCAAACTCCTAGCCCTAATCAATCCTCTGCTTCAGCCTCCCAAAGTGCTGGGATTACAGGTGTAAGCCACCATGCCCAGCCTAGACTCCATATTGAGGATTGTTAGGCATCATCGGAGCTTACTAGGAAAAAGTGTCATGACTAACTAGTTATTCAAAATATAAATTTAAAAAGTGGCAACGATGCTGTGTTTTCCTATCTCTGATATAGGCTTTAGTACTCAGCATCTGATTGTATACAGTCTCATTATTGCTCTTTTGCTGTTCTATGTGTCTCAGTCTTACTTCCCCTATACAAACTCTTTGAATGCAGAGCTAAGCCCTGTCTACATCTGCCTAAGACAAGACGTATAGGTGCAATACTTACTAAACTGAATTGAAAACAAATCCGAAGCTGGAGATAAGGTGTTTTCAGACTTTCCATCAGATTGTCATAAATATTATATAGAGAAAACTGGACAAGCTGAAGTTTAGGAAATGTTGCAGCCAATAAGGCAAGCTCTGCTTATCCTCAGCCAAATGGTTTGTACCAAGTCCCTGCTGGAAGTCAGTTTTTTTCTACTGTCATACTTAATGGGCAGAGTTGTGTAGGAAGAGGATGAACTATCTATGGAGCCTGAAAATTGGGCTCCCTGACCCTTTTATTTAAGATCATAGATTATAGAGCTGGAAGGGGCCCTTATGCACCCTCTAGTTCAGGGACAGAAAACAGATTTCAACTCAGGTGCCATCTACTCCATGGGTTCCAACCTTTTGGCTTCCCTGGGCCACATCTAATAACCTTTTGCCCTGGACTGCATTAAGCAAAGAAGAATTGTCTTGAGCCACACATAAATTATATAATATAGTAAGTGTATATACATAATAAAACTTCTTTTATTTTTAATATTTTTATTTTAAAGTTTAGAAAAATGAGAACAATGTAAAACTAGTGGAAAATCTAAGCTTTTTTTTTTTTTTTTTTTTTTAAAATTAATTGATCCATGTCTTTTTCGGTAGAAGTGATCACAATTCTTAGTGAGTTCTCAAGGTGCTCGTCAGAAATGTTTGTTTGAATTTTGCTCTTCCTTTGCTTCATCACTGAAATCAGTTGCTCACAAATGTCTGTGCCGCCAAAAAGCAATGTCATGAAGAAGACACGACTGTGAACTTCAGAAATGAAACTATACATGGGGTCACAAAGAAAATAAACACTAAAAAACACATGATATTAAGAGATTTTGTAGGGCACACCATATTACTAGCTGTTCTGGGCCACATGTGGCCTGGGGCCACAGGTTGGACATGCCTGATCTAATCTGTTTCCACAATGGCTAACTGGAGGCCTATATTCAGAAAATTCTGACAGCATATCTGGGACCCGTAGAAACTGAGTGTGAAAATCCAGAAGTTCGATGCCCTTCATGTATTTGTCACTCCTGACTGAATCCACTTCATCTTACTCTGGATATATTAAGACCCTCGAGGAAGAATTGACATACCCAACATTACAGAGTAACTTGGTAGAAGAACTCAGACTCAAACTCAGCTTTCCCCGAATCTCCTGTCGTCCTATAATTTGGAGTTTAAGACAAGAGATGGACCTAATAGTACAGTCATAATAGTCATAACCATCTCTAAGTGTTTACTGTGTGCTAAGAACTGACCTAAATGCTTTTCACATATAATTTCATTTACTCCTGCAAGAACAGAGAAAGGTGCTGTATAAGCATCCCTACTTAACACATGAAATTAGCACAAGAGAGAAGTAACCTGCCCAAGATCCCAGGACCAGTAAATGGCAAAGTAGAGATTTAAACACAGAAAGAAAAGAACAAACTGGGTTTAGAAACATCCTCATACAATCAATGGAAGATTCTGGCAACTGTGCCAGAACATAGAAAGTCAAGGCATATTGGAAAAATAATTCCATGAAGGCCTGGTGATCTTTTCAGGCCTGGTGACCTTAAAGACTGAAGAATAAGGAATAAAAAGCCCTGTTTACAGTGGCAGGAAGCAGCAGTGAGTGATTGAGAAGACAGGAGATGAGAACAGGTGATTCAGCAGGATTTAGGCAGGACACAGCTCTTGGCATGAACATACAGGTTTTACTATGATCTCACCCATGATAGGTTGGCCCCAAAAGGTCCCATTTTGCTTTAAAAAAAAAAAAAAACTCCCTAAAACTACAAATGTAGTATAATGGACTAGCACTGGCTGGCTCCAATCCACAGGACTTGTGATTCAGAAGAGAAAGAGGTGCCCATTCAGGTATTTATAAGCTCAAAGCTGGCATGCGCTGAAGCTACCTGGGGTTACTTGACATCTGTTTTAGTGCATATTTCCCCCTTTATTCATTTCATTAAGTTTTAATCAGCCCACTATTTTGAGCCTAAATTAGGATTTTACACATCCAGAGCCAAATGACAACATACACACACACACATACACACACACACACACACACACACACACACACACATACACGTATGCCCATGACCAAACCAGCTCAGCTAGGGAAGAACCCTGGGTGGGAACAACCCCTCTATGGGCTCAAAGGAAAGTCAAATGACATGGCATGTCACAACCAAGGTCTTGGGACTCTGGGGGCAGGGAACCCCCACCAACGTGAGCTCAGCCAGTCACTTCTTTGTTCCATGACCTCAGCCCGAAAAGGTCTTTCCTCCCATCTGTGAACAAAATCTAAATTCCTTCAAGTCCTAGCCCAATTTTCAACTTCACTGGGAAGTCCTTCCCTTCCTCTATTCACACCCTATCTCTTCTTCCTACAAAAGAAAAAAAAGTTTCTCCTCCGCACTCTAAGTCCTCAGCTTCTAGCCCATGTTTCTGGAGGCTGAGAGTACAGGCATGGAGTCACCCTTATTCACAGCTTTAGACAGATTAAGACAATAGCAGCAGCAACTTGGAGGCAGAGCTAGGCCTTATGGCCACCAGGATTATTATGATTAGCATATGGGAAGCATTGGAGAGAAAAAACTGAAAAGGAATATGCTGCCCACATTTCTCTACCATGAGCAAGTATTGCTTTTATGTTTAGAAAAAACACAAAAGAAACATTTTTAGTGGACTACACATTCTTTGCACTTAAAGGAGCTTATGAAGTTTCCTAGTGCATGAAAAATAGATATGCAACCCAACCACAGGATGCTAAGTGATCTACACATGACAGAAGTCAGTGATGGAGAGTGCCTTGCATGCACAGGGAGGGAGGAAACTTAGCATGCCTGGGGGTGTCAGGAAAGTCTTCCCGGATGGGATGCTTCCCTGGAGACTTAAGGACAAGTGAGAGCTCTTCCAGTCGAGCCCAGAGGAGGCAGAAGGAAATTCCAGGCAAAAAAGTGCTGGGATTACAGGCATGAGCCACCATGCTTGGCCTCCCCCACAGTACGTGCGAAGACCCAGAGGCAAGAGCATATAGGCATGCAAGGTATGTGATAGAGAGTTAAAGTCACTGGCTTAGGGTCCTCAAATTCTGCACCTTCCAAAGAAAGAACTGGCCCTTGACCAGCCCCTGGGGAGACAACCTCTGAGTCCCTGGAATATCATGCTTAATAGAGTATCTTTGTATCACTGGGACTTTGGGCCACCCTGGATGGTTCATGCTAACAATGTGATTCATGGTAAAGACCAATTTTTGTTTGCCAGGAGTCCTTGGCCACACTGTATCAGTGTGACTCCTGAGGGCTGAGGGTTGGGAAGAGACTGAGTACCTAAGGTCAGTCACCTACGTGATCCATACCCGCATGACTAACCACCACCCCCATGCCTCTGCCAACAAAAATCCTGGGCATCAAGGCTCAGGTGAGCTTCCCTGGTTGGCAAGACTTCATATGTGTTGCATCATTGCTGGGAGAATTCAGCACTGTTCATATGGATCCCATGGGAGAGGACAACTAGAAACTTTGGCCTGATATCTTCCTAGACTCTGAACCATGCACAGTTTCCCTTGGATGATTTTAATCAGTATTCTTTTGCTGTCATAAACCAAAACCATGAGTATAATAGCATTTCTGAGCTTATGAGTTCTTCTAGCAAACCATCAAACCTGAGGGTAGTCTTGAGGATTTCCAACACAGGGGGTCAGGCAGAAATGGGGCAAGAAGAGTTTTGCCTGGAAGACTAATGAGTTTGAACATATAGTAGTCGTTATGGAACTGAAGCGTTCTAACCCAGGGCTGGCATGACAAGGTCAAACATACAAAGACATTTTGAATGCAGGGGGGAAAGGATGGGGGGGGAGGCGAGCAGGGTTGAAGCAGGGAGAACAAGACCAGGAAGGAGATGGCTGAACCAGTTGAGGTAAGAGATGGTGAGCCCTTGGTAGTAGACAGTGGCCACAGAGAAAGAGATAGTCAGAAAATAGATTCAACAAGGCTTGGTAACCAGTTAGCCTCTGGGGTGAGGAAGACAAGTCAAGGACAACTCTCAGATGTCTAGCCTGGGCAACCAGATGGATGAAGGTGCCAGTCACTAAAGCAAGAAATACTGAGGGAGGAAGTGCATGTTGGGGCGGGGGTCCTCATCCCCAAGTCCAGCCTGGCTCCTTTCACTGTATTCATTTCTACAATCCAGGGGCAAACAGATTGCTCAAGCCATTCTTTTTTCTCTCTTTGAAGCCACCCCTCCAGCCCTCCATCCACAGTGATCACTAGCAGATCACGCCTCCTTAAAAGTCATGGAAAGTTGTACTTGGCTGATCTCCCTGACCTTGATTTCTCTGCTGGCAGAATCACAAGAAAGATATCAGCGCCTTTTGTGAAGTGGGGAGCCAGGAGGAGATGCCCTGTCGGGTGACAGAGGCCTAAAGAAACAATAGCCATGCAAAGAGATTTCCAGCACCCAGGGGGCAGGGTCCTAGGCCAAACCCTGGGGAGGCAAGAGGAAGATCCTTGCAACCCTGGGGACAGACAGGATTGATTGGATGAAATGGTAAGAATGAAGGCTCTTGGGAGGTAGGGGAGGCCAAGCATGGTGGCTCATGCCTGTAATCCCAGCACTTTGGGAGGCAGAGGCAAGAGGACTGCCTGAGCCCAGGGGTTTGAGACCAGTCTAGGCAACTCTGTGAGACCTCGTCTCTACAATAAATCAAAAAAGTTATCCAGGTGCAGTAGTGTGTGCCTGTAGTTCGCTACTTGTAAGGCTAAGGTGGATCACCTGAGCCCAGCAGGTGGAGGCTGCGGTGGCTGTGAGTGTGGGACGATACTCCAGCCTGGACAACAGAGTGAGGCTCCAACTTGGGAAAAAAATAAAGGGCTCCTGGGTCTGCACAGAAAGCCTTCCCTTGGCCTGAGTCTAAGCTGCACTTTGTGCAAGGAGTCCATGTCAGCTACAGTTCCTCCACACCACAGAGTAGACATCAGAAAGAGTGGCCAGGCCTTCTGAGTGAAGGTGATCCAACCTGTCGCTAAGCCTGAGGGTGAACCCCAATTGGTCTCTTGGACATGCTCTGATGGCTCCAACAGCCCTAAACAGCAGTGCAGAGGCTGCAGCCGCCCACCCTCAGGAGGCATCACTGGGACATGCTCATTACCAGCTTTTTTGCTCCCCCGCCCCATTTCATCTCTGCACATCCCCTGACAACCAGCTAAGTGCACAGCTGGCTTCCATCCTCCTGGCCTTCCTCCTTCATTTGCTTATTCAGCAGTTACAAAGGCCTGCGCTGCAGAGGAGCTTACAACCCCTTCTACCCAGAAGAGAGCCAAGAGTGAGAAAAGCAGAGTAGGTGGAAGGAGGGATGGAACCAACCAGGCTCTAGGTCCCAGACAGGGACACCCTAATGTAGCAAGACCTCTTACAGATTCTTTCCTGATAGGATAATATGGGAGTAGTTGAAGGCACTGGGTCTGAAATCAAGCCAACTGGGGTTGAAATCCCAAATAGGGCTGGGCACAGTGGCTCAATCTGTAATGCCAGCACTTTGGGAGGTCAAGGCAAGAGGATTGCCTGAGCCAGGGGTTTGAGACCAGCCTGGGAAACTAGGTGAGACCTCGTCTCCAAAATAAATTTTAAAATAAGCTGGATGTGATGGTGTGCACCTGTAGTTCCAGTCACTTGGAAGGCTCAGGTGGAAGGATCACCTAAGCCCAGTAGGTCGAGGCTACGGTTGCCGTGAGTATGCCACTGCACTCCAGCCTGGGTAGACAGAGTGAGACTCCAACTCAAAAAAAAAAGAAAAGAAAAGAAATCCCAAATAGACCATTTACCAGTTGTGTGACGAAGCAAGTTATTTCCTATTTCTAATCCTTTGTTTTGCATCCGTAAAATGCAAAGAAAAACCCTACCTCCTAAGGTTGATATACTGATTAGATGAGCTAGTCTAATATGCTTTGTATACAGTAAGTGCTCAATCAATGTTATCTATTTTTACTATTGGTTCTCTAAGCCTGGACATCAAAGAAGAAACTTTTGAGTGTTGAGTTCTGTGGATAACACAGTGAGACACAGTTCCTGTATTCATGCTCCTAACTCAGGCCAGAATAGCTAAAAGGATCATATAATCTGAGGGTGTGCTAGGCTGGAAGCCTCCTGGGAGGGCATTTGATCCCCTCCTTTCATAGGTGAGAAAAAGGACACAGAGCTGTAGACTAGTCCTCCTGAGGTCACACAGCAAGGTAGTGGCAAAGCCAAGGCTCAGATCTCCAGACTTCTATTTCACTGTTATTCCCTCTCCACAGAAACTTACCAAAACAAAAGGACAGGATACCACAAGTCAGGACATGGATAAAATATCAAATAACTTGCTGTAGCGGACACTGGGGGTGCCCTGCCCAGATTCCCTTTCCCAGGCCATGTACTATCTATCCCTCAGCTGCTGTGAGTGTTGGTTGCTAGTGGCTCACAGCTGCCCCCTCCTCTGCAGAACTGCCACCCACACCGAGCCCCACACTCAGCTGGTAAGGGAGATTTCCCCCAGTGTTGTGCTGGCAAATGTTTACCAACCACTTTCTGATGGGGCCGGGGTGGGGGAGCCAGTGGGTTGAGTATTCGCCACTTCCCACGTTGTAACTATCCCCATCAGGGCTGATTTCCAGCTCCCAGTAGGACATCCTGAAGGCAGAGGTGTGAAGAGGTGAACAGCAGCTCCCCATGACATAGTATTTCTACCACAATACACAAAAGAATACACAAAAATAACCACAAGAGCATAGATTTTAAAAAATGATAGTACAATAATTAGGAGGTGATGACTTTTGAATATGCATTACCATTGTTTATTTAATTATAAGTTTATATGATGTAATTGTTAATAATGGCCCACAAAATGCCTACAAACTTGACAACTGTGAACCCATAAGCCAGCTCCAGCAGACCACCAGTGCCTGGCTGACATGAAGGTATGAAAAGCCGGCCCCTTCATCTCACCTAGGGGTGAGGAACAGCTTTGTGGTGTGATTAACCCCAGAGGTCCCTGGATCAGGCCAAGGCTGGCCTCACCTGAGGCCACTTCCTCCCTTGGCTCCTCTTCCTCCCCTGTCCTGCTCTTCCCACCCCCTTAAAAGTTATTCCAGAAGGACACACTTTCAAGAAATGGCATGCACCTAAGCCCCTGCCTCAGGCTATACTTCTAAGGAACCCCACATAAAATACTTGCATGGAGTAAAAATTTAGGGAGACCACGAAAAAGACCACTGTGGCTTTTGGAGGGATCCTGGGAAACTTCCTAGAGGAGGTGGGATCCAAAGGGTGAGTGGAATTTAGGTTTGAAAAAGAAAGGGAGGAAGACATTCCGGATGGAGAGAGTAGTTTAATCCAGATTAAACCAACAACCACGCATTTGACAGGTCCATCTGCCAGGCTGGGCAGGGTTCTCTTAGAGACACACCATGGGCCCTGGGGACCACCCATTAGGGCCCGCCAAAGTTGGAGGAATGGGGATGTTTCCATGGCTATGGTGTGATGAATAAAGATGTGTGACAAGGATATCGTGATGTCCTAGTTTGCACTAGAAACCATCATCTGTACCAAAACCCTTGGAGCTAGAAGTTTCTTTTTGGGTCTTCTAGTGCCAATAATGAATGAAAGCTTTGAGATGGTAAAAAGGTAAATATAGCATTTTTTTTTTGTTTTTGCTTTTTTTGAGTTGGAGTCTCACTCTGTCGCCTAGA
>NW_007256248.1:385993-407887 GCF_000164805.1 Carlito syrichta | reverse complement strand
GTGGCCGCTCCCGGCCACCGCAGCCTCGACCTGCTGGGCTCCGGCGATCCTTCCATCTCAGCCTTCCACATAGCTGGAACTACAGGCGCGCGCTACCACGCCCAGCTAATGTTTTGATTGATTGTAGAGATGAGGTCTCCTCACCAAGTTGCCCAGGCGGGTCTCGAACCCACGGGCTCAAGCAATCCACTCACCTTTCTTTTGTTTTTAAAGTGACCTTCAATATGCAACATCAATGCTGACTTCTCATTTGGAGAAGTATATAATGTTTCTCTTTAAGATAAAATGTATAGAATAGTTCGGTTTTTTAAAAATGCAGAAAATAATAAAGGGGATATAGATATGGAAAAATTATAAAGGTGAGACACCAAAATCCTAAATTTTGAAAATTAGTCCAACACTCTTATTCTAAGATGGCAAACTTGTGGTCAGAGAGGGCAAGGGAATGGCCAAAGGCCATTCAGTTAGGTACAGCTACAGGCAGCCAGTTAGGTACAGAAACAGGATTAGAACCCAGATATTTGAATTCCTGGTTCACATTTTCCACTCTTCAATGCTTCTCCATTAAAGAAGGAAAAAACAGTCTGTTCTTTTCTGGAACACACCTCTCCAAAGTTTTGTCCTATCCTAAAAGATATATAGGCTACCAGGTTCTTTCTTATGCATGAGAAGAAAAAGCTACCTTCCCTTTTAAATCAACCTCAGTGATGGTTTGCAGAAAAGAAAAAGGATTCATATAGATGACAGGGTGTACTGGCCTAAGGACACAAATCCTCTAGAAATCTGTCACCCCTGAATTCATCATTGTGCTAACATCAGATGTCAAAGCTGGAAAGGAAAGAAAAGTTGGCATTTTGATGCCATCATCCGCCTCTAGCTCCTCCATGGGGCACGTCTGTCAAACAGACAGCCAGTTTTCCAAACTGCAAGCAGAGTTGGTTTAAAACTCATCCTGCTGAGATTGTGAATCAGGAGTTTGACTTTGACACCAAATGGCTATGGAACTCCAGGCTTCCTTCCTAACCTCTCCAGGCCTCCAAAGTCACCCCACTCTCCAATAGAGAATGTGGTTCCTGTTTACTTCAATATTGTGTCAGTAACCACTAAATGTCTTATGTGACAACTTAACAGTTTACAAAACGTTTCTTCAGACCAAGTGTCTTATTGAAACCATACAATTGTGTGATTTGGATATCATTATTTTAAAAATTGGATGATAGCATCCAAAAGGCTATCTAACTTGTCTATCTATAGTTGATGGGTTTCTGATCCTGTGATCCCAGACCATGCATCTCAGGAAGTTTAGAAGTACACAGTCAATGTCTCACAAAACTTATTCTTCAGAATCCCTGTTTCATATCTCTATTGTTGTTATTATTTTCTAAAAGAGGTATCGTAATCAAATAACATTGTATTAAAAGCTCAATGGGTTTCTTTATTGGCCAGGAACTTCAAAGTGATATTTCTCCAAGAGGGATAGAGTATCAAGGCTTTCCAAAACTCATTTGTCAAATTACTCAACTTGGGTAAAATCTCTCTCTTAAAAATAATATTCCAGAACAAATTTTTAGAAATGTGAAACTATCCTATTATAGTCACTCTTAATCTTATTATTATTTTCAGTAAGGTTGTGTGTTGCTTTATAAAAACTGGTGGCCAGGAGTGATGGCTCACACCTATAATCCTAGCACTTTGGGAGACCGAGGTAAGAGGATTGCCTGAGCTCACGGGTCAAGCCCAGCCTGGGCAACTTGGTGAGACATCATCTCTACAATAAATAAAAAAAGTTGGCCAGGCATGGTGCGTGTGCCTGTATTTCCAGCTACTTGGAAGGCTGAGGCAGAAGGATGCCCTTAACCCAGCAGGTCGAGGTCGAGGTCGAGGCTGCGGTGGCCGTGAGCAGTGTACCACTGCACTCCAGCCTGGGCTAAAGAGTGAGACTCTGACTCAAAAATAAACAACAAACAAAAAAGAACTGGTAAACTGTTATCATATAGAGCACAGGCCTTTCTACAAGGACTGACTTTCAGGCCTATAACAAGAAAACTGATCACAGCCCATTTGCTCCACTGAGCAAAACTTTGGATGACAAGGCTTTCCATCATCATATCTGATTATGTTCAGGTGTTTCCAGAAAAGTTTGACATTCTGTCTATGTCTATGTGGTCTTAGTTATATGTCTTAGGCAGCCAGTACTTATTTCATATTTATCTTGCCTTTGATCTGTGTTCTACTGTGTCTCTACCTAAGTCCACTGAGTTAAGGAAGACAGAGGTTGCTCTATTCCCACACACAGTAATAAATAAGGAGGATCAGGGTAACAAGAAAGGAATAACTCCTTCTCCATATACAAGATTCCCTGAAGAAACTGCAGGGCCAGCTTCCTGGGCATGCAACCTGGGCAGCAACATAGCATCCAGCCCTCAGAAGAGTGCTTGGTTGGGTGATCTGCTGGCACTATATTAAAACTCTTCATTTTTGAACAAGGGGCCCTACGCTTTCATTTTGTACCAGGCCCTGCCAATGATGCAGCTGGTCCTGAACAACCAATGTTCAGTTTTAAGCTCCATGAAGGCAAAGACCATATCTGCCTACTCCCAGTACCCGGCATTGTGTCTAGCACAAGAAAGTGCAAACTGTGTCCATATAGGATGAGTAGGTGCAAGGGAGAGAGCCAGAAGCATCCTCCTTTCTCTCCGAAGCAAACAAGGCAGTGACTGCCCTTTTTTCTTTTTTTTTTTGAGTTGGAGTCTCACTCCGTCGCCCAGACTGGAGTGCAGTGACTGCTCCCGGCCACCGCAGCCTCGTCTGCTGGACTCCGGCGATCCTTCTGCCTCAGCCTTCCAAGTAGCCGGAATTACAGGCATGCGCTACCACGCCCGGCTGATTTTTTGATTTATTGTAGAGATGAGGTCTCGCTGCCCAGGCGGGTCTCGAACCCGTGGGCTCAGGCAATCTACTCACCTCAGCCTCCCAAAGGCGCGGGATTACAGGCTGAGCCACCGAGCCCAGCTATGCCCTTTTTTCTGAAGCGGGCATTCGCATGTAAAACAGGATCGGTCACCCAGCAAGAATGAAAACTCACACACAAACTAGAGGAATCGGTCAGCACAGAAAATGAAAACCCCAGCCTGTAGGAAGGCAAGCAAGCAAAAGACAGGAAGCACTATCCTCTCTCCCCAGATAATGGGACATGTTCCAGCACTTCTCAAAGCGACAGCCAATTTCAGAAAAGAACTCTAACCTGAATGTGGTGCCTTTTCCTTCCTGTCCCCATCCAATATCTGCCCCCCTTCCCTTCCTTTCTAAGCCAGCTATCTCCAATCCCCAGCACCTCTCAGCTGCTAAAAGCTTCAAAGGTTTAATCTCCAAGAAGGTTGCTCAAGGGCTCTGTTATCAGAGTTACTTAATTCTGCATTTGCAATGGGCTTAATCATCTGCATCAGACCACACTCCCGTGACTCACTCACATGCACAAGCTCTCTGCCGGCTGAAAGTTGTTCTCACTTCATCAGCACTCCGAAGCATTCGCAAGTGCAAACGTGTACTGGCAGAGGTGAGGTGGGGGGTTTGGTCTGGGGTTCTTGTTTATTGATAACACCAACATACTGGCCATGCTGATTGAAAATTTTTTTTAAAAGCTGCAGGTTTTCACCCCTCCCAACAATCAAATGGCTTTCAATGTCCTTTCTTTCCTTCTCGTTCATTTTACATAATTGCCAGGACAATACTCTTCACGTTGCTACATTGCCTTCAGAGGCCTCACTTCTTTTTTTTTTTTTGAGTTGGAGTCCGCCTCTGTTGCCTAGACTGGAGTGCAGTGGCCGCTCCCGGCCACCGCAGCCTCGACCTGCTGGGCTCCGGCGATCCTTCCGCCTCAGCCTTCCAGTAGCTGGAACGACAGGCGCGCGCTACCATGCCCGGCTAATTTTTTATTTATTGTAGAGAAGAGGCCTCACTTCTAATAGCTGCATAATATTCCATCAAGCGATAGTAACACCATTACATAGCTCTGCTTTTTAAAAATGAATATTGCTGCAAGAATCATTTTTGAGAACAAGGGATTTAGAAGGTATAGAGCAGCATTCACATTTTAGCTACGTCTCCTCCTAGCTAGTGAGACCCTGAAGAGGAAATGATCGTATTCTCTAACTCAAAACATGGCTGACAGGAAAGTGCTTCAAAAATCATACAAAGCACTCTACAAGTGATCATTATTACTTGACATGCCAAACTCTGTTCAAAAAGAATTACATTTGGTCCCTGTCCACTGAAAACCTGCCATTGAGATGGACAGCACTTAGTTATTAAATAGAGGAACAATGACAAAGAAACATAAAACCAGTGTCACTTTAAATATTATAAGTATGAATGTTTAAGAAAAAAATCAAGCCTTCAAAAAGGGCTTATAAATTGCAAAGTGCAATATCAGGTTGTAGGTTGGCTGATAACTTAAAAGCAAGCTGATTAAAGGAGGGGCTGACAATATGGCAATTGTACACAAGATATAGCCAGGAGAAAGGTAAGCCATGTCCCTGGGGATTAGGAACACGCATTATAAAAAGAAAATTTATTTGTCCTTTAGAAGTCACCAATATATTTGGGGGGTTTGTTTGTTTTTGTTTCTGTTTTTGAGTTGAGTCTCACTCTGTTGCCCAGGCTGGAGTGCAGTGGCATGCTCACGGCCACCGCAGCCTTGACCTGCTGGGCTCAGGCAATCCTTCCACCCCAGCCTTCCAAGTAGCTGGGACTACAGACATGCACCACCATGCCCAGCTAGTTTTTTTCATTTATGGTAGAGATGAGGTCTCACCAAGTTGCCCAGGCTGGTCTCGAACCCATGGGCTCATGCAATCCTCTCACCTCGGCCTCCCAAAGTGCTAGGGATTATAGACGTGAGCCACCGCACCCTGCTATATTTTATTTTTAAGATAAATAAGCTATACTATCAAAACTAAAATAGTCTTATTTGAATCAATCTTATAAAAGATGTATTTACTGATAAATCAATAAGAGTGTGTTATTTAAGGGGTTGGACAAGGATTCTTTCATTTAGTCAATACATATTTATAGATGCCTATGACATACTATTCTGCTATGTTCTAAGACAAATAGAAAAATGAAGGTGAAGCCCCAGCCCACAGAAAGCACACAAAAGCCCCAATAGCCATGAGTTGTGTCGTCCTATAAAAGTACCTGCCAGTGCTATGGAAGCAATAAGGAGGAAATAAATAATTCTGATCCAAAAAGGCATAGTCAGAAAAGGTCACACAACCTTTTACCTGGATCTTACTGGATGAGCAGTTTCCCAGGCAAAGAAGAAAGGATGTGAATATGTGTGTGCATCCCTAGGATAGAAAGCAGAAGAAATTTTCAAATCCTAAAAAGACGGGGTTTCAGGCAGTATTGCTCTGAGTAGTCTAATCTAAAAACTATCTCCATCAATATTACCTAAGGTACATGTTTCATATGCAGATTCCCTGGCTCCAAAACAGACCTATTGAATCCCATGGTGGGGTACAGCTATCTGCATCTTACTAAGCTCTTTAGGTCACCATGACACATGCTAAGCTTAAAAATAAGTTTAAAAAACAGAATGGCACTTTTCCAACCCAACCCAAGTCACAACCACCCCCTGAAACCATTGGCTGCCAGTGGTTTGGAAACACACCAAGGGAGGCCATGGAGCAGAAGAAGGTGAGTATGTCGGCACCTCAGTCAAGCCAACATACTGGAGACCCTCCCTCTGCTCTTGACAGCCAGCCAATGCTGATCCAGATAGATGTATTCCCTAATCAGACACATCATTACATTGGTTTACAACTGGTTTTCCAACAAGAAGATTCAGTGACAATAGACCAGACACGAAGGACGGCCATAGAAGCCAACTATGCCCCACTCTCAGCCTCTCAACTACCACCTTCAACTCCCACAAATCAGACCGGCACCCTCTAAGACCCTGGGTGAGGAAAAGGGAGTGAGAGCTCCTCCGGCACCCATGGACCCCTGACCCAGTGCTGAAGTTCAGGTAATGGATGAACCTGGAAGCCAAGGCAGATGTTCAGCCAAATTAAGTGGTTCCAGGACAAAATGAAAGCTTGCCTGACAAGACATCTGGTGTCCATTAACCTCCTAAGCAGAGCTGCAGCAGAGCCATCTGCTGGAACAGACTCTCCAGAGGCTAGGAGCTTCCCCACCTCTGTGTGCCTCTGCACACTCCTAGCAAAGGCCTGGCCTTGAGAAGGGAGAGAAGGAGACTGGTCCATTTGCCTTCAAAGCCCTAGAACTGGTTCCAACCAAACTAGGGATCCAGTAAAAAGAATGGTCAAGAGACATCGAATGAGGCTGCAGTCATGGGCCTTGGTGTTTACCATCAGAGAAAGCATCAGAGAACTGACATCAAGGAGCATGTGACACTTAAGAAGACACAGTATTCTGCATCAAGAGCATGTGACACTTAAGAAGACACAGTATTCGCGACCCACCTGGGCAACTTGGTGAGACCTCATCTCTACAATAAATCCAAAAAATTAGCAGGGTGTGGTAGCGCGCACCTGTAGTTCCAGCTACTTGGAAGGCTGAGGCGGAAGGATCGCCGGAGCCCAGCAGGTCGAGGCTGCGGTGGCCGGGAGCGGCCACTGCACTCCGGTCTGGGCGACAGAGTGAGACTCCAACTCAAAAAAAAGAAGACACAGTACAAAGACGGGGGGTGGGGACGCTATTGGGGAGATGTTATTCCCAAGTGGCCCAACTGACCAATAAAGAGAAAGGAAAAGAGTCAACATTTCAACCACAGGCCAGGCAATGTGTTATGCACTTTCAGATACATTTATCTCATTTAATCCTTATAGCAGCTCTAGACCCTGGATATTATTATATGCATTTTACAAACAACAAAGCTGGGCTTCAAACTCAGGTCTTCCAACTTCCAGAAAAAGGCTAATGTGCCTTTTGCTAGAGGACTGTGCCACAATTAAGCCAGTTTCTTTGGTTGGGAGGATGGGGAGGAGGGGTGAGGAGAAGGGTTATAACAAAGGCTATTTGTGGGGCTATAACAAAAGATTATGCATGGATGGGGTTTGCCGCCTTTGATGCTTTTGAAGATGACCAGACTGAGGCTTGAAATGTATCCATGGAAACAGCTATGGCAGAGCGGCAGCCAAATTAGCTCGCCCGGGGACCCTCGAGACTCTTGCTTAATGAAGGAAGAGAGTAGTGTCAGCTCCCATGTCATCTGCCAGCCTTGGCCTCCCCATTCCCAAAGCTGGACAAGCTGAGGAAAGCTCAGCTCCCTCCCAAGACACCATCCAATCCAGACACCAGGCTTCCCGGGCAGCCAAGCCTTAGTCACCCTCTGACCCCAATTCTAGGGGGCTGAAAAGTCTCCCAGGGTGGCCCCAGGACAGGCCTATCATTCTGACTTTTACACGCCTGCCCTGTTCCGGCAAAGACCCAGGCCCTAACCATGAACTCTTGTCTGGAGCAGAGGCTTCCCCACCTAGGCTCAGATCTCCACTTGGAAACTGCCTGCCCGCCCCACCCTCAACCCCCCTCCTAGATTCCTGTCCCAGTTCTGCCCGCCCCCTAGAAACCCTTTGTCCACGCTGTGGGAACCCCCTCAGCTGACACTGGGCCTGAATCTCCACTGAGCCCACAGGCCTGGGACTCTGCGCCTCACAGCCTCAGCCTCAGCCTCAGCCTCGATTGCTGTCCCTGCTAGCATTCATGTTCCATGCCAGGATGGCAGCACCGTTCCCCTAGCTGCCTGCGGAGTGGGCGGCTGACAGCTCCCAGAGGAGTCTCTTCTAGAACGTGCTCTAAGCTGAAGAGAGCCGCTGCTCCAAAGGTCACAAGCCCTTTTGGGGAAATCAACTCCAGTGACAGGCTGATGTAAGGGCACCTCTCCCCACTTTGGGCCAACTCAGCTTCAAGAACCCCTGTGGGATCAACTAAGGCTTTTGCTGTGACTTCAGCACTGTTCAGCTTCTCCCTCCGCCCAGTCCTGGTTCCTTTCCTGTTCCACAGATATTGATCCTAAGAGGAATCCCCAATGAACTTGCTACACAGAAGTCTCTGACTCAATGTCACTTCCTCCAAGAAGACATCCCAGGCCCCAAAGCTGAGATAGATTCCTGTTCTCTGTGTTCCTGCAGCCCCTGACTATACCCTTGCTGTGACTGTTGCATTCTAAAATGTAATTACTTGCTTTTTGCCTTTCCCCTCCAGAAGGGAATGTGTTTATTCAACATTGTATGCCCCTGTGCCTAACTCAGAGCCGGGCACATAGAAAGGGTTAAAAAATATTTGGAACTAAGTAATGAAGCACGGTGCTGCAGAAAAAGCAAAGATAATATCCTGTGTTCACATGGCCCTTTACAATGTGCAAACGGCTTCTATGCCTAGAATCTCATTTGATCCTCATAACAACCTTGTAGGGTAGGCAGGGTAGGAACCATTTCCCCTGCTCTAAGTATGAAAACACAAAGACCAGGGTATGGCTACGTGGCTTCCTTGCTGATGGAGCCAGGTGTTCTGCTTGCTAAGCCAATGCCTCTGGTCCTTCCCCACCCCCCCACCAAAACATGAAGGAGGTAGATGCAGATCTCACATGCTACAGTCTGACATCCTAGGAAGGGCTTGTCTCCAACCCCACACCCATCCCTGTGGTTTCTTTTACTCAGGGACCAACAGCCTAGCAGAATGAATGAAAAACCACAAAATATCGGAAGCCATCTTGGAAACTATTTAGACCCCATCCGAGTATGTCCTGTGGCAAAAGTCCAAGAGAGCAGGGCCCTATACTACACTAAGAAAAGCTGGAGAAGACAGAAAGCCTGCCAGGAAAGCCACAGGGGTGGAAGCCTCGGGGCCTGGATACACAACTCTGGGCAGAGCACTAGCCAGAAAGCTGCCATGCAGTGGCGCTGACAGAGCAGAGCAAGGGTCAGCTGGGCCACTCCCCCAGGCCTCCCACCCCCACCTGCCACACAGCTCACTCTGGGGCCTGAGCTAGATGTGCCTTCGCCTCCACCGGCATTGGCTCTAGACTTATCTCTGTCTCTATGGTGAACACTCGCTGTCTCAGCTCCCTGAATATGCTATCAGTAGGGAGATAAAATGGGGGAAGAGGGAGGGTGTGCACACAAAAGCTCGCTTCCAGCTGCAAAACAGAAATTCTTTTCTCCTCTGCCCCAGAAGGGAAAAAAATTTTACACCCAAACACGGTACCAAAGGATCTTAACTCTCCCTAAGGTCTTCTTTTTTTGAGTCCTAAATGAATGCATGATTTTTCCCTAAAGAAACTGTGATAATACAATTAGCGATACACAGAGGCCTAAGCTGGGAAATCGCTGGCCCTCCCCAGGCCCCAGCTCCAGCCTTGTAGGAGTGAGGCTTTGAAATGAAGAAATCTATTGTCGCTGGGGAGCATGGAGCTAAATCACAAATCCCAGCAGAGTGGTGATGCTGAAAACCTTTTGTGGAGGCGGCCAGGGGCTGTGCGTTAACGGCTGGACATTATTGGCAGCAGTACCCAGGCCTGTTCTTCTTTTTGCTTGTTTAAGCCTCCATGGGCCATAAACATTGATCACCATTTAGACTACAGCACCTTGGTGATGTAAATCATTTGTCAGCCTGGAACTCTGGGAGAGAATCTCCTTTCAAGACCCCAAACCCAGGAACACCCAGAAAATTATTGATTATGATTCGAACATGCGTGGTAAACTCTGGACCAGTGCTGTCCAATCAAAATATAAAGCAAGCCAGGTGTAGTGGCTCATGCCCACAATTCCAGCACATTGGGAAGCTGAGGTGGGAGGATTGCTTGAGCCCAAGAGTTCGAGATCTCGTCTCTGCAAAAAGATTTTAAAGTTTTAAAAAAGAAAGAAAGAAATATAGAGTAAGCCATGCATGTAACTTTAAATTTCCTAGTAGCCACATTATAAAAAAGAAGTAAAATTAATTTTAATTATATATTTTAATGTAATATAATCCAAAATATTATTACTTTTATATTCTTTTGACTCGGTGCTAAGTTTTCAAAACCCAATGTGTATTTACACTAGCAACGTGTCTCAATTGGGATTGACCACAATTCAAATACTCAATAACCACATGTGGTTGGTGGCCACCATACTGGGCAGTGCAGCTCTCAAGTTTGCAGAATATATCTAATTTGGTCTTTACAACAAGCCTCCTGAAGTAGGTGTTAGCATCATCATTTCATAGATCAGAGAGCCAAGGCTCAGACAGAATAAATGAGCTGGTCTTAGCCAAATCTAGACTCTACATCCTGGTCCTATGTGCCTACCATTTCCCTGCACTCAAGCAAACCAGGATAAAAATTATGGCAAAGATATATCCAGTGCATAGTGGTGCAAGACGTACGAAACTTGCAAGCACACACAATGCAAGCACATTGTACACTAAAATAGCCGAAAGATGGAAGTAACCCAAATGCCCATCACAGATAAATAGATAAGTAAAATGTGGTCTAGCCACACAATGGAATATCATTTAGCCTTCAAAAGGAAGGAAGTACTGACACATGCTACCACGTGGATGAACCTTGAGAACATTGTGTGAAGTGAAATAACTCAGTCACAAAAGGTCAAGTACTGGCTGGGCACAGTGGCTCACAGTGGCCTGTAATCCCAGCACTTGGGGAGGCCAAAGGAGGCGGATTGCTTGAGCCCAGGAGGTCAAGACCAGCCTGGGCAACATTGCAAAATCTCATCTCTACAAAAGAAACAAAAATTATCCGGGCATGCTGGTGCAAGCCTGTAGCCTCAGCTACTTGGGATGCTGAGGCTGAAGAATCACCTGAGCCCAGAGGGTCGAAGCTGCCATGAGCTGTGCTCCTCATGATCATGCCACTGCACTCTAGCCTGCGTGACAGAGTGAGATCCCAACTCAAAAAGAAATAAATAAAAACAAAAGGTCAAATACTGTATGAGTCTACTCGTATGAAGTACCTAGAGTAGTTGCATTCATAGAAACAGAAAGTACAACGGTGGCTGCCAGGGGCTGGATGAGGGAGAATGAGGAGTTCATGTTTAATGGAGACAGAGTTTCAACTGGGAAAGAGGAAAAAGTTCTGAGACGGATTGTAGTGATGGTTTGCACAACAATGGGAAGGTATTTAATGCTACTGAACTATACACTTAAAAATGGAGAAAATAGGCCAGGCTTAGTGGCTCAGCCTGTAATCCCAGCAGTTTGGGAGGCGAGGCGAGTGGATTGCCTGAGCCCACAGGTTCGAGACCAGCCCAGGCAACTTGACAAGACCTCATCTCTACAATAAATAAATAAATAATTAGCCGGGCGTGGTAGCGCACACCTATAGTTTTGGCTACTTGGAAGGCTGAGGCGAAATGATCGCCAGAGCCCAGCAGGTCGAGGCTGGGGTAGCCGTGAGCATGATTCTCCAACTCAAACAAACAAACAAACAAACAAACAACTGGTGAAAACAGTAAATTGCATCTTACGCATATTTTACCACCACAACAAAAAACTGTAATAAAATGCAGGCTCTGTGCTAAACTCTGTGTGCATTATCATATTTCACCCTCCTAGCAAACCTACTCCATAAAATAAGTCCTGTTATTATCCCGGTTTTCCTGATGAGGAAGCTGGGGCTTAAACACGTGAAACGAATAATTCAAAACTCACAGCTAATGTGTGACAGAACCAGGATTTGAACTCAGGGAGTCTGATTCCGAGCCCATGTTTTAAACATGACTTCCTCCATTAAACCTCTCTAATGGACCTCAGATAGAAACAGAAATAACCCAGGAAGGAAATGGAGGTGCATTTGTCATAATCCATTCTCAGCACAATAGTCACAAAACCCCTTTTTTTTATTTTTTATTTTTTTTTTTGAGTTGGAGTCTCACTCTGTCACCCAGACTGGAGTGCAGTGGCAGCTCCCGGTCACCGCAGCCTCGACCTGCTGGGCTCCAGCAATCCTTCTGCTTCAGTCTTCCAAGTAGCCGGAATTACAGGCATGCGCTACCACGCTGGGCTGATTTTTTGATTTACTGTAGAGATGAGGTCTTGCTGCCCAGGCGGGTCTCAAACCCGCGGGCTCAGGCAATCCACTCACCTCAGCCTCCCAAAGGCGCGGGATTACAGGCTGAGCCACCGAGTCCGGCTTCACCTCATTTTCTACTTGCCCCCTTGCTCCTTGTGCTCCCACCACGCCAGTACCTTCGTCTGTATTAGAGCTGGCAAGAATGCCCAGGGCCTTGGCATGTGCCCTTCCTCCCTTCTGAAATGCACTTCTGCCGAGATCTGCATGGCCAGTTCACTTTCATTCAAGTCTCTGCTCAAAGATCCCCTCAGTCCTGAGGCCTTCTTGTTCCCTCTCTCGAAAACAGGGCCCTCTCCCCAGCCTACATCCAGGATGCTCCACCTCCCCAGTATCTTCAGTTTCCTTCACAGTACCTACCATTGCTTGACATTACACTACATCTTCATTGTTCTACTTCACGACAGTCAGCCTCCTCCTGCTAGAATAGCCCCAGGAGGCCAGAGACTTTACTTTCTTCACTGATATATCCCTGGACCCTGAAATGGCATCTGGCACGTCACAGATGTCAATCAAGATCTGCTGGGTGACGGAATGGCTGAATTCATTGAGTGCCTTAGTTAATTCTCACACAGGGTGACCAACCGTCAAAGTTCAGGGACGGAAGGGGTCCCTGGGAGGTGAGACTTTCGGTGCTGGAACTGGGAAAGTCCCAGGCAAACCAGGACAAGAGGCCCCACTGTTCTTACAAGACCTTGCATTTGATACTATTATTCCTATTTTATCGAGGAAGAAACTGAGATCCAGAAAATAAGAAGCAGGTGCTCCAACCAAATGAATTTTGAGTTTCATCTGTGCAAGCTGATTTTATAACGCCATGGTTTCTACTGCTCAGAGTCACACCTGGAGGGTGGCAATACAGAAAGGTAGTGCTTTGGGCATAACTAGACTTAGTTTGAACCCAGGATCTGCTACGTACTGGCTCTGGGCAGCCATTCAACTTCCCTAAGTCGCAATTACTTCATCTGCCAAATGGAGTAAGTAATCCCAACTCAGAGGCCTATCATGAGAACACAGATCATCTATGTAACACAGATTGGGCTCCTGGAAAGCAGACTCTAAGATGGAGACCTCCGTGTAGGAAGTTTGTTCACTTCAAACCAGCAGAAGGGAAGAGAGGGAGGAAGGTCTGGGCAAAGCAAGAAGCTGGGCCATGACGCAGTCCCAGTGAAGGCTGTGGTGGACTCCCCGGGGAGGCCCTGAAGTGGAAATCACCCTTCATATTTGCCCCAAGTTGGGGTGAGGGGGCTGGGCCTCTTGGACAGAGCACGGTCTTGGGCAAGGCAGCTGCCTTCAGCAGAAGCCGTTCTCCAAGAGGGCAGACAGCTGTGAGCTCTCATCCAACAGCAAAGCCCAGGACCTGGGGCTATGCCCGTCAACCCTGAAGTGGGAGCTTCATGTCCAACGCAATGTGCAACACACAATTGGTATTGCTGTTGCTATTATGACAGAACATAACTCAAGGCCAGACCTACTTCGCTGCACAGTCTGAGCTCCTTCTGTGCTGTTATCTGAACCTCTCATGTCACCACTTCGATCTTAGTTTCAGTAATGTCTCCCCACCCAGACAGTGAGTCCCTTGAGAGCAGGTCCCACAATGGATTCCATCTTGGGGGCCCCCTCCCGCAGTTGTCCTGGGCACTCCAGGCTTCCTGAGTAACTGGTCAATGAGCAAGAGTATGTCTATCTTCTCCCAGACCTCTAAGATATGTGTATGGATTTTGACTATGTCCTTTCTAGGCCTTCCATGTTCCCAGTCCTATTCACTTTAGCCTACCCACCTACAGTGTCCCCCAGGGTCAAAATACCCCAGGCAAAGCAACACTTACCTACAAACCATTTTGACTTTGGAGCTGGGGCTTGAAGCCCCTCTCTTCTCCCACTACCCCAGAGCTCCCTCCGTCAGGTCCAGAACCAGCTGCCAACAGCCAGCTGATTTCTGCCATGTAACAAACAGAAAACCCACAAGGGTCTTAGGGACTTATCCACTTTTCCCGCCTCCGTGTCCCAGACTCTACTGCTATCACATGCCTCCTCCCTTCACTGCAAGTAAAGAATAGGACAGTGGAGTTGGGGGAGGGAAAGTTGAGATTAGAACCCACAGATCTTGCCAGCCATGCTCAAGTTAGTGGCCTCCTCACCATATGTGCCACCTTCCTGGGGATCCCTGTTCTTTTCTAAAGGCCTGTTGAATTATCCCCATATTGGTCAGTGTTAATTCAACTCATTCAGTGATTCAGGAAGAGAGGATCAAGAGAGTCCTAGTTCAAAACAGGGTAGGGACTGGGTACAGTGGCTCACACCTGTAATCCCAGCACTTTGGGAGGCTGAGGTGGGAGGATTGCTTGAGCCGAGGAGTTTGAGACCAGCCTGGGCAACAGTGAAATCTCATCACTATAAAAAAAAAAAAAAAAAATTAGCTGTGCTTGGTGGCACACGCCTGTAGTCCCACCTACTCTGGGGGTTGAGGCAGAAAGATTACCTGAGCCCAGGAGGTTGAGGCTCTGGTGAGCCATGATTGTGCCACTGCACTCCAGCCTGGGTGGCTAAATGAAATGCCAACTCAAAATATCAAAACAAAACAGGACTGGGGTGTCTGGCAAATCTGGGTTGCGTTTGAATCCCATCTCCAGCATTTGTGTTATGATTTTGAGCAAGTTGCTTTAAAATCCCTGTGTCTTACGCCGGGCTCGGTGGGTCGGCCTGTAATCCCGCGCCTTTGGGAGGCTGAAGTGAGTGGATTGCCTGAGCCGGCGGGTTTGAGACCGGCCTGGGCAGTGAGACCTCAACTCTACAGTAAATCAAAAAATCAGCCGGGCGTGGTGGTGCATGCCTGTAATTCTGGCTACTTGGAAGGCTGAGGCGGAAGGATCGCCGGAGCCCAGCAGGTCGAGGCGGCCACTGCACTCCAGTCTGGGCGACAGAGTGAGACTCCAACTCAGAAAAAAAAAAAAAAAATCCCTGTGTCTTTTTCCATGGGGAAATAACTATACCTATCTCAGAGTTATTGCAAGGATTAACTGGAAAAAATGACCTATAGTATGTATTCAATTAATAGTAGCTGTCAGTATTATTACCAGTAAGGGACTAGTAGGAAAAAAAAATCCAGATTCAGTTGTCAGATTTCATACTAGTACATGGAGGCTGGGCTTATGTAACCAAAATAACTAAATAAAAGGTTGCAGAAAGTCCCTTAATCATCCAGATGTTGGGTAGATAGAAAATATATAACATTCCTCAGCTTTCTCCTCATCAATATTTTATCTTTCTCACCTCCTTCTGGGGATATTAGAAACAGCTAAGTGATATTGTAAAATATTCACGAGGGTTTTTTTCCCAACAGGTATGATTGCTTAAAAATGTGAAACATCTGAGCCAGGCTCAGTGGCTCAGCCTGTAATCCTAGCACTTTGGGAGGCCGAAGTAAGTAGACTGCCTGAGCCCGCAGGTTTGAGACCAGCCCAGGCAACTTGGCGAGACCTCATCTCTACAATAAATTTTTTAAAAATTAGCCAGGCATGGTAGCACACACCTGTAGTTCCTGCTCCTTGAAAGGCTGAGGCGGAAGGATCGCCAGAGCCCAGCAGGTCAACGCTGGGGTAGCCGTGACTATGCCACTGCACTCCAGCCTAGGCAAGAATGAGATTCCAACTCAAAAAAAAAAAAAAAAAAAGTGAAACATCTATATAGCATAACTACCATGAACAGAATTTTGGGGAAAAAGAAAAGATAAACTGAGGAATAACAAACTTACAATACATTTTATAAGCAAACAATCAATTTCCTAAAATACAGTTATTTCAAAGCCATAGAAAAAGATAAACAACCCAATAGAAAATTAAGAAAAGGACATAAAAATGGTCAACAGCCTCTCTAATGATGGGAGAGATGCCAATTCAAATGATAATGAGAGATTTTTCACTCTCTCATTGTTTAGAAAAGACTTAAATATTAATTCTGGCCCACATTGATAAGTATGTGAGAACAGTGGATTTATCAACTGGGGGCAACTTCTTTTGGAAGACAATTTGACACTAGCTATCGAAGTTTGAAAGGTTTATATCTGTTCATTCAGAACTTTCCCTTCTAAGCACATATCCTTCCACAACATTCACCCATATACACAAAGATACAGATACAAAGATGTCCAATAAAGTATTATTTACATCATCCAAAAAATGGAAAACCAAGCAAGTGGCCATCAGTGGAGTCTGGTTAAACACATTATAATTTAGCCATAAACTGAAACTCTATCTAGATATCCAAAAAGAATAAAGCATATGTCCACATAGAGATTTATACATAAATGTCCACAGCAGAATTACTCACAATAGCCCAAATATGGAAGCAACCCAAATGTCTACCAACTGGTAAACAAATAAACAGCCAACATGTGGTATATCCAAGAATGGAGTATTAATCAGCAATGAAAAGGCGCAAAGTCCTGAGCTAAGCTACAACATGGATGAAACTCGAAAACATCATGCTCTTTAAGAGAACACATATTATATGATTCCACTTATATGCAATGTTCATAAAAGGCAAAACTGTCAAGGCAAAATATAGTCTTGTGGTTGTGTGGAGATACAAATGAGAATAGGGAGTGGCTGTAAAGGAGTACGAGGTGAATTTTATGGTACACAATTCATATCTCAGCAAAACTATTTAAAAATTAGAATGAGGCAGATCAATACATTCTCACATGCAAAGATATCCAAGATAAATTGTTAATTTAATTTTATTTTTTTTGAGTTGGAGTCTTACTCTGTTGCCCAGACTAGAGTGCAGTGGCATGCTCCCAACCGCTGCAGACTCGACCTGTGGGGCTCTGGCGATCTTTCCGCCTCAGCCTTCCAAGTAACCGGAACTACAGGCACACACTACCACACCAGCTAATTTTTTATTTATTGTAGAGACGAGGTCTCGCCAAGTTGCCTGGGTGGGTCTCGAGCCCGTAGGCTCAGGCAATCCACTTGCCTTGGCCTCCCAAAGTGCTGGGATTACAGGCTGAGCCTGTTAATTTTTTAAAAGAAGCAAAATAGTATAAATAATATTAGCTGATTATTGAAGCAATCATAAGAACTGATGTCAGCATACACTAAGAAAAAAAATTCTGTAGGGTTATATACCAAACAGGTAATAGTGTTCTCTTCAGGAGGTGGGATTGTGAGAACATTTCACTTTCTTGATGGTTCATTCCTGGTAGATCTGATTTTTTTTCAATTAAGTATTTTTGCTACAGGTTTGAAAATTTTCTTATTAAAATGTGGGGGGGGGGATGTGGGCATTCCTTTCATTATCTAAAAAACACACACACAATGGAAATAGTAAAATAAATAGGTAAATAAAGAGGGGTTGTTGACAACTGACTCTGTTTTGTTGATACCGCCTAGTCCCAGTTGAAGATACTACATCTGGTCACAAGATGTATGGAATCTCTAATTCTCCTGGCTCCACTGCAGCCTGGAAAAAAAAAAAAATCTTCCCTTCTCTCATCCAAGATCCCCAAGCAAACTATGACTAATTCCATTTCCCAACCACCTTGAAGCTGAATGAGGGCCCTGGAGAGGTATAGCCCCCTAGTGTTAGTGGTATACAGGGATACCATGGTTTAGAAAGCAATTTCCTGTGTATTCTTCAAAGGTTGATAAAAATAATCTGATTATTCAGTTAAGCTGAAGAATGGGTCACGGGCCTGAGGACCCCACCAAGATGCAAAAACAGGAAAATCTAATGGAAGTGCCCAACCCACCACCATCTTGATTTCTCTGAGCTCAGACCATGACAGCTCAATAAACCTAAGTGGTGTTTTCTTAACTTTTTATTGAAGTGTAAGAGATATATGGAAACATGTACCTATTTTAAGTAGCATGTTTGTGAAGACTCAAGGCTCCAGGACAAATCTTACCCTTGTCCAACGGAAACCACAGTGCCACTTTGTGTGTGAGTGTGTGCTTCACCTAAGCAGAGGTGAAGGAAGGACAAAGCTAATAGTGTACAAGCCACATGGGTCCCAGCTACCATGAAGTCTGGATGAAGGTGGATGTGTGAGGAGTGGGTGGCCATCGTTTCCCAACTCCAGGAGGTACTCCCAAATCAGGTGACAGTATCTCACATCTCATGGTGGCTGACATCTCATGGTGGTTGACATCTCATGGTGGTCTCAGGGTGGCTGACATCGGCTTAGGCTTCCTCAGAGAGCTCTCTCTAGTCGCCATGAAGCAAGCAAGCTGGAATGACGCCTGCTAGACTATAAGCTTGTGAGGACCGGAAGCGTGTGTCTGCCTGTTCATCAGTGTAAATCCAGCCCCTGGTACACAGTAGTACTCAATTAATATTAGATAAAGTAAACGCTGATTGACTGGAATAGAGAAGGTGAAGATTGAGCCTCCCAGGAAACCAGGCCACAAAGCAGAAATCCCAAGGGTTTGGGAAGATTACTGCTAACCCAGAAGGTGCCTTGGAATCGATGAGAGGACACATTTCTCCCAGCTGATGCAGCTCCATGCCAGGGCACACTTGCTGAGCAGAGTTTAAACTGGACTGGGGGCCCTACCTCTCAACCCAGTGCCCTTGTGTAAGGGACAGCCTGCACAGCCACATGGGTGGTAGCCCTCTATTGTGTCACTGCTGCAGCTTGGGCACAGTGGAAATACAAACCATGGAGACTGTTTTCTGCCAGGCTTTCAGGAGGATGTCCGGTTTGTCCACAGAAGAGCCTGGTCCAAAGTGAAAACCAAGGGCCCAGAAAAACCTTCCTCAGGTCAATAAACACTTGTTGATTAATTATAGGAAACTTCAGTCCCAAACTTGCATCTTCTTAAACAGGAAAGGCAGCATTTCCCCTGCCCACCTACTCAACTCCCTCCAGACTCCTAGGGGAGAACAACCCAGAGCTGCAAATGGAGAATGGGGTGCCTCCTCCCTTATACTAGCAGACTGTCCTCTTCCTATGGACACAGCTCCAGGAACTTCCTAGCCCATCACCCCAAGGATGGTTTCATCTGTGCTTTTTCTGATGTGCAGGCATCATCATGGCCTAGACAACTGCAATGGCCCCAAACTGGTCTCACTTCCTGCCCTTGCCTACCCACAAGGTATTCTGCATACTCTAAGAGGAAAAATCTTTCTAAGCCAGAAAATTGATCATGTCACCTCCTTGCTTAAAATCTCCAGTTGCACACAGAATAAAATGTGAGTTCTCATCAGGGTCCATAAGGCCCTCTATGACCATGTTCTGGCCAACCTCTCCCATCTCTTCATGTGACGTTCTCTGTCTCCCTCACTCTGCTTCTGATGCACCTACTTCTTGCAGCTCCTTCTTACGTTTTCTTTTTTTAATTCTCTAAGTGTGTTGTTCCTGCCACAGGGCCTTTGCACTTGCTACTTCCCAGGCCTAGATTCTCTGTCCCAGCTTTTCACGTGACATTTGGGTGTCAAGTTGGGCTTTTCCTGATTTCTTATCAGGAACCACCCCCCTCCATTCATTCTCTATTCCATTACTTTGTTTTATTTTCTTTGTAATGATTATCATTATCTGAATTCATCCTATTTATTAGTTGAACTTTTTATTGCCAGTCTCCCTGCCTTGCATCACTCCCATCTCTCTTACACACACACACACACACACACACACACACACACCAGAATATAAGCTCATTTCCCACTCCATCTCTGGTATCTAAAACACAACAGAAGCTTAATACATTCTAAAGAGATTACAGTAATTATAATTGTAAGGCCCTTAACAGTTTGCAAAGAATACTCATATTCATTGACTTATTTAACCTTAAAAACATCCATATGGGGCAGGTATCATAACTCTGATTTTACAGATGAGGAAATAGAGGTTCAGAGAGGCCAACCAGCTTACCAAAGGTCACAAAGCAAGAAAAAAGTACATCTTGCTTTCTGTCTCCAAGTCCAGAATTTCTCCCTCCTATCAGTTTGCTGTTAACATACAATAGTGCTTCCCACTCCCAGAGCAAAAACTACAAAACACTAGATGAGGAGCAAAGGAGTTACTCGCAGGATTGAATTACGCCTCAAGACAATAGAAAATATGAAGCTATGAAACCATTTTAGAAATCATCAAAATAGACAATTCTGTAAAGTGAGCCCTCCTTGAAATCCGCGGATGGACAAGCTGCAGGGCGTCCAGATGGCACATCTCAGCATCGATCTCTCTTATAGAATCTCCTGGCTCTAATGAAAGACAGGGAATTGAGGAAGGGGTAGAAGAAGAGAGATGAAAAAGGCTGTATCTCCACCCAAGAGTTGCAAAAAGAAACTATGACTAATAAGGAAAATTCATTGTAGGAAACTAACCACACGCTACAGGAGGATCAGATTTCTCACCCTGCAGACCAAAAAGTTAAAGGCACAACAACCAAGGCATGTTTAAAGCAATCTTCTAAGTACTGGTTCAAAGAAAACGAGAGGTCGGGTATGGTGGTTCCCGCCTGTAATCCCAGCACCTTGGGAGGCTTAGGTGAGAGGATTGCTTGAGCAATCAGAAGTTTAAGACAGCCTGGGTAACATAGAAAGACTTCCACCTCTTTTTTAGAAAGATTAAAATAAAAATAAATAAAAATAAATAAAAAACAAAATGAGAGTCACATATCTCTGGGAGGATAAAATGAAGGCTCAGGAAGGAAAGCTAAGTGGTGGGGAGGGAAACTTACTTTTCACTCTATTTATAACGCTTTTAATGTTTTGAACATGATACTGTGTCTATATTACATATTCGAGAAACAAACTGTATTTCAACAAAGAATCAAAACAAAGTGATCTAGGAAGCAATTTTAGCAGGAGAGCACCTCCCCATCCAGCCTCCCTATCAGATTTCACCTTTTCCAATCCAAACCCAAAGGGGATTCCCTTCTTCCTTTGGGTCACTGAAATCCAAGCCACTTTGCCTTCGAATTTCTACCTTCAGCAAAATCCTTACTTTACACAGGAGGCCTAAAGAAGGAAAGAGATTTCCTCCAGGTTCCCCAACTGGTTAGGAGGAAGATTGGCACTTGAAGGCAGATCCCTGCCTCCCAGTGCTGTGCTCCTTCTGAGAGCCAAGCTCCTCTCTGCTCAGCACTGAGATGGTTCATTTACGTTGTCAACTTGACTGGATTAAGGGATACCCAGATAGCTGGTAAAGAATTATTTCTGGGTCCGTCTGTGAGGGTGTTTCTGGAAGAGATCGACAACTGAATAAGGAAGGTTGCCAATGTGGGCAGGCACAATTCAATCAGCCACGGGCCCGGACAGCACACAAAGGTGGAGGGAAGGAAATCTGTTCTCTCCCTCTCTTGGAGCTGCAACACCCTTCTTCTCCTGACCTTGGACATCAGAAATCCAGGTCCTCCAGCCTTTGAACTTTGGGACTTGTATCAGTGGCCTCCCAGGTTCCCAAGTCTTTGGCCTTGGACTGAGCACCACTGGATTCTCTGGTTCCACAGGTTTCAGATTGGAGTGAGTCAAACTACAGCTTCTCTGGCTCTCCAGCTTGCAGATGGCCTATCATGGGACCTCTTAGCCTCCATTGTCATGTGAGCCAGTTCCCCTAATAAAAATCCCCATATGCAGATATAGACAGATACACAAATACATATATGTATACATACAAGGAGGGCCCCCAAAAATCTGGAATTATCTTTTGGGGAGTGGGCCTCTTATAGTACACTGAGAATTTGTTCCTCGAGATCAAATGGTCAACCAAAGTTGTTTTGTTTTGTTTTTCTGAGTTGGAGTCTCACTCGGTCACCCAGACTGGAGTGCAGTGGCCGCTCCTGGCCACCGCAGCCTCGACC
>NW_007256248.1:384510-385815 GCF_000164805.1 Carlito syrichta | reverse complement strand
AATCCACTCACCTCAGCCTCCCAAAGGTGCGGGATTACAGGCTGAGCCACCGAGCCTGGCTCAACTAAAGTTTTTATCTGGAAATTTTTAGAAGGTCGCATCACAACTTGCAGAAAAAAAGTCCCAGGTTGTGGCAAACAGGTGAGCGGCTCTTCCACCATGACAGCGCACCTGCCCACACAGCGCTCAGTGTTCAGCAATTTTTGACCAAAAAATGACATGACCCCGGTGCCCCACCCTCCCTATTCACCAATCTTGCCCCGAGTGACTTTTTTTTGTTACCCCAGATGAAAAAAATCCTCGATTTTTTTGCCAAAAAACAGCAGAAACACTAAAAGACATCAAAATTGACGAGTTCAAAACTGGTTTTGGCAGTGGAAAAAGCATCTCAATAGTTGCACTGAGTACTTTGAAGGTGACTGAAGTTTAAACATGTAAGAATAAATACACAACTTTTTATAAATAAATTCTGGGTTTGTTTGGGTCTCCCCTCGTGTGTGTATGTGTGTGTGTCTGTTTTACAGCTCTATCTGGAGAACCCTGACCAATACAAACACTCAGAAGACCTAAACACCAGCTGTTACTATCTGCATTTCAGAAGTATCAGCCCACAAAGTCATTCTCTTAAGCTTTCTCTCTTCCATTCTTCATCTGCTTACTTCCACAGACCGTTCCAAAACATTCAGCCCCTGCTTCTCACCCGAAGGCATGGCCATCCCCGAAAACTTGTGGGCGTATGTTTTAGGTTGCCACAATGACTGGAGAGTACTACCAGCATTTAGTGGGCAAGGGCCAGAGTGCTAAATATCAACAATACTCAGGACAGTCTGGGAAGAACTGCCTCACCCAAAATGCCCCACAGGATCCCTGCCATCTCCGTATCACTTCTCTGAACCCTCTCCCACCCTCCTTCATACCTCAGGCTGGCAAAGCTGCATGCCCACAGAGAAGCTGTCCTTATCAACGCCAGCTGATTTTATCAGAAATAAATGCAATAATGAGCAGCATTTGATGGGCCTTTGCAGTGACACACTGTCACAAACAATAATTCTTACAACAGTCCTAGGTAGAAGATACATTCTGATTTAAAGGATAAAGAAACTGAGGTATTGAAGAGCCTGAACCATGGCTAAAAATGGACAAGGCCACAGCACAACAACCCAAACGTGGACGCAACTCAAGCGTCCATTGATAGATGAATGAATGAACAAGATCTAGTCTAGGCTGGGCTCGGTGGCTCAGCCTGTCATCCCGCGCCTTTGGGAGGCTGAGGTGAGTGGATTGCCTGAGCCCGCGGGTTCGAGA
>NW_007256248.1:377395-384490 GCF_000164805.1 Carlito syrichta | reverse complement strand
GCCGGAGCCCAGCAGGTCGAGGCTGCGGTGGCCGGGAGTGGCCCCTGCACTCAGTCTGGGCGACAGAGTGAGACTCCAACTCAAAAAAAAAAAAGATGCGATCTGTATATACAATATTCTTCAGCCTTAAAAAGGAAGGAAATTCTGACCCCTGCCACTACATAGAGGAGTCTTGGAGCATTATGCTGACTAAAGCAAGCCAGACACAAAAGGACAAATATTGTATGATTCCACTTACATGAGCTACTTAGAGTAGTCAAAATCACAGAGACAGAAAGTAGACTGGTGGTCACCGGGAAACAGGGACAGAGGGGAAGAACGGGGAGTTATTGTTAATTAGGTGCAGAGTTTCAGTCCTACAAGATGAAGAGAGTTATGGAGATGGAAGGTGATGATGGTTATACAACATTACAAATGTGTTTAACACCACTGAACCGTACATTTTAAATGGTTAAGATAGTAAACTTTATGTGATTGTGTCTTTTACTACTATAAAAATAAAATTGAGCCGGGCTCGGTGGCCTGTAATCCCACGCCTTTGGGAGGCTGAGATGAGTGGATTGCTTGAGCCCATGGGTTCGAGACCCGCCTGGGCAGTGAGACCTCATCTCTACAATAAATCAAAAAATCAGCCGGGCGTGGTAGCGCATGTCTGTAATTCCGGCTACTTGGAAGGCTGAGGCGGAAGGATCGCCGGAGCCCAGCAGGTCGAGGCTGCAGTGGCCGGGAGCGGCCACTACACTCCAGTCTGGGCGATAGAGTGAGACTTCAACTCAAAAAAATAAAATAAAATTGAGAAGCCCAGTGCTCATTAACTGAGTCTCCCAAATCCAAAGACTTTCTCCTTAAATTATACCCCAGACCTAGGACCTAAGTGAAAGCGTTGCTACCTTTAAAATAAAATGGGCTGCAGGAAATTTAAACTACTAATAAAGTCATCCAGTGCCCACTCCTGTGCCCCGGGGGCCTCACTGAGATGCCAGATTGCTTCTTCAAGACCCTCCCAGAAGACATGTTGAGTTCTGATGGGCCTTACCTCGGATAAGGCTATGGTTTTCAGACCAGGTTTCACAGTCTAGTAAAATTCTCCCTTCTCCCAAGATGAGGGAGGTCTATAAAGGGTGGCCAGCTTTACAAAGGGTATGGGGGGGGGAGGAAGAACTACCCCAACTGTTTAAGAATAATTTCACACACACACACACACACGCACCCACACGAAAGGGAGAACATAATTTAGAATAAAAGGTGAACCCTACAGTATACACTATTAGCTATGTGGAAAATTCCGGCATTGTCCTTATTTTTGTCATATTGCTCCCGACTGCAGGACACTTCAAGGACTGACAGTGGTCCAGGGACCTTAGGGGCAGACAATCTCAGTGTGAGAGAACAACACCTGTGCTGAGCGGGGGCCACATGTCTCCCCTGCAGGCCCCGGACTTGTTGAAGCCAAACCACCAAGAGAGTCCCAGAGGCAGGGAGGGGACAGGAAGAGATCTGGCCCCCGCTGCATCTGGCTCTCCTGCACCCCCACCCCAATCACAGAGTGCACTAGAGCTTCGGCTTTAAAAACACAGGGAAAAAGCTAACACAACCTTTAAGCCGCTTTAACAGGATCAAGGGATGTATTATTAGTCACACTGGCCTCCATATCATTCAGAGCACTTCTGAAAGACAGTGCTTAGCTTGGACTCCAGATTTTAAGAGAGGCATTAATACCTTGGAAGGTTTATTCGTAGATTCGAGACCCCAAAATGGTCCCCCTCTGCTTGGGAAGATATGTCAGACAACAATGTTCTAGAGGAGACCCCAGCCTGGCCAGCCAGATTGGTCAAATCCGCCCTAGAAATGAATTAGGTGGAAGAGGTGGCAGCCAGATGGCTTTCTAAATGTTGATAAGCTGAAGAGTGGCTGGAAAAAGAGACCAGAGGGTGAGAGAATGTCACCCAAATCATGATGGAGAATGCTTAACAGAGAAAACAAATACACTGCAAATATACCACCACCACCAGCACCACCCCCGCAGCCCTGAGCCCATGGAAGATATGATACTTCTTGCTACCAACCCGGGAAAAGGGTCTCAGAATGCTTCTTAATACGGCCCTCCAGGCTGGGCACGGTGGCGCCTGTAATCCTAGCACTTTGGGGAAGCCAAGGCAGGAGGATCGCTTGAGCCCAGGCGTTTGAGATCAGCCCTGGCAATACAGCAAGATCTCATCTCTACAAAAAAAATCAAAAAATTAGCCAGGTGTGGTGGCATGTGCCTGTTGTCCCAGCTACTCCAGAGGCTGAGGTAGGAGGATCATCTGAGCCCAGGAGGTCAAGCCTGCGGTGAGCCGTGATTGTGCCACTGAACTCCAACCTGGGAGACAGAGTGAGAACCCAACTCAAAACTAAAAATAAAAACATACAGTCCTCCAGCAACCACTGCAATCCATCACAGTTAGCACTTCAGGGAGAAACTACTTCCCACCACTGACTTAGGAGGACCTGAAAGTCATCTTCAAATAATGTGTTACCCTAAGTCAGCCAGGTTAGACTTATCCTGGGTTGTTCAAAGGACAGAGGCATCTCGCAGTTCCATTCAAGGAAGACTTTTCTAGCAAACCTTTCCGATAATAAAATAGTCTGGCTTATGAGGTGGGCAGCCCTTTGCTACAGGAAGTTCCCATCAGAAGCATCATGATTGTCAGGGATTCCCGCATAGGGTGGATCTTAGGTCAAACCCGAATTTTCAAGTATGATGGTATACACTGAACATCAATGTGGTAGGGACAGGCACACGGGTGGATGTTATTACCTCTATTTACAGATGAGGGAGATTGAGTAGCTTCACACAGTGAGAAAGTGGAGGATCATGAATTCATATCCATACAATGGAATACTACTGAGCCATTAAAAAGAATAGATCCTATCATTTGCAGCGACATGGATGGAATTGGAAGTCATTACGTTAAGTGAAATAAGCTGGGCACAGAAAGACAAATATCACATGTTCTCACTCATATGTGGGAGCTAAAAAAGTTGATCTCATGGAGGTAAGGAAAAGAAATGACAATTACCAGAGGCTGGGAAGAGGGGAGGTGGGAATGAAGAGAGGTGGGTTAAAGGAAACAAGCATACAGTTAGACAAAAGAAATAAGTTCTAGTGTTTGGTGGCACAGTAGGGCGACTGTAGTTAAAAATAATATATGTGTATTTCATAACAGCTAGAAGAGAAGAGTTGAAATGTTCCCAATGCAAAGAAATGATAAATGTTCAAGGTGATAGACACCCTAAGTATCCTGATTTGATAATGCCACAATGTATACATGCGCCAAAATATGGCAAGTACCCCATAAATATATAACGCTCATTATGCATCAATTTTTTTTTTAATCTTAAGAATTTATATCCAGATCTCCCTACTCCAGGTCCTGCATGCTTTCTACCCACCTCTGTGAGGCTGCAAACATCAAAATGAGGCCTTCTCTGAAGCCCACCAGTCCTCAGATGGTGCCTCCACTGGTTGCTCTTTCCTCCCAAAAGATGCCGTCCAGATTGTTCCATGATGGCCTGACATCTGCTGTTCCAAAGGCTTCAGGCACAGGGCTCAAGCTCCCTGGCTTCTGGACAGCAGGCATCTTGTTTGATCACTATATCCCCAAATAAGAGTTCTCTCCACAAAAGGGCACAGATGGAATCTTTAACAGTAGGCTTAGTGTCTTTGTCCTAAAATCCTAGGCACTGTCATTCTTTTGGATCAAGGCATTTAAAGCATCTGTCCCATTGCAAAGCATCACTAAAATGGGGTGGCACTTAAAGCCAGATCAATCACTGGCTCCCTAGATGATTAGCTCAGTGTTGATCATGAGATCCTGAGCAAATGGAACAGGCAACAGGAAAGTTTTAGTTTCAACAGGGAAGAGGACGGCTTGAAGAAAGTCAACACAACTTCACTGTCATTGTCAGTACTGCTGCTGCCTTATGGCCCATGTCAGATTCCTGAGGTTTCTGTCTTGTTCCCCAGCTCCCATGCTCTCAGATCCCACCCCATCCCCCCCACTGGCAATGGCATCTGCCTTAATCCTCAGTGCCAGTACCTCATTCCTCAATGTCCCAGCCCCATGGCCAGGTCAGGCACCTGCCAGCGTGGACCTCCTCTTGCATGCATGGAGCGCGGGGTCTTCTCCCAGCATTGCCCCCTCTCACGGTTTCAACTTCCAACCCCTCCTGTTATAGTTAGCAGACCACTGGGTACTGGGTCTTCCTACTTTCCTCAACAAACTTCCACTGCTTTCTAAAGTTACCCAGTGATGAAACTTCCAGTTTAACATTCCCACCCAGACCCCAATTACATTTACAATTCTGGCTTTATCCATGTGAATCTTCCTAATCAAAACTCTCTGCTTCCCACCCACCCACAGAGAACACCTATTTGCTGCATAAAGCCAGCCCTTCCTGATCAGGTCGGCCCACACAACTTCTCCTGTCTCTTTCTCATCTTGCACTCAATATCCATACAGCCAAATTAACCCCTTGTTTATACTATTACCTTCTTCATTCTCTAATGAGACAACTTAGAGCATGTGACATTGTCATCACTACTGTGTATTTATTTCTCAATTCGTTTATAAATGTCAGGGGATGAAAGGATTCTACTAGCTGGGTATGGTGGCCCATGCCTGTAATCCCAGCACTTTGGGATTACCAAGGCGGGAGGAGTGCTTGAGACTAGGAGTTCAAGACCCAGCCTGGTCAACATAACAAGAATCCTGTCTCTATTTAATAATAAATTTAAAAAATTTTTAACAAAAAAGAAGTCTTCTTACCTTTGTGCCTGCTCAGTGCCTAGCCAGCACAGGGCTGCAGCAGTCCCTCTGCTTTGGAAACTGCAACAGGGTAGGATTCTGGCTGACATAGTTCTGTTTTTAATCCCATCCTACTGTCCCCATAGACTGGCTAAGGGATGACCTAAGCTGAGCCAATCAGAATCCCTTCCCCAGCAACACTGAAGTGGGGGAGGAGGAAAAGAAGGCAGATGAGAGAGACCATGAGTGAACGAGACTGTGAACAGTGTTTCCATGTGTTTACCTCTAACTGCCATCCTCTTCCCTGTTCCTCATTAAAACTTTCCTGTTAGCGGGGTGCGGTGGCTCACGCCTATAATCCCAGCACTTTGGCAGGTGGAGGCAAGAGGATTGCCTGAGCCCAGGAGTTCTAAACCAGCCTAGGCAACATGGCGAGACCTCGTCCCTACAACAAATAAATAAATAAATAATCAGGCCGGGTTTGGTGGCTCAGCCTGTAATCCCGCGCTTTGGGAGGCTGAGGTGAGTGGATTGCCTGAGCCCGCAGGTTCGAGACCCGCCTCGGCAACTTGGTGAGACCTCATCTCTACAGTAAATCAAAAAAAATTAGACGGGCATGGTAGCGTGCGCCTGTAGTTCCAGCTACTTGGAAGGCTGAGGCGGAAGGATCGCCGGAGCCCAGCAGGTCGAGGCTGCGGTGGCTGGGAGCGGCCACTGCACTCCAGTCTGGGTGACAGAGTGAGACTCCAACTCAAAAATAAATAAATAAATAAATAAATAATCAGCTGGGCATGATAGTGCATGCCTATAGTTCCAGCTACCTTGAAGGCTGAGGCGGAAGGATCACCTGAGCCTGAGGTTGAGGCTCTGAGCGACAGAGTAAGACTCTGACTCAAAAAATAAAAAAATAAAAACTTTCCTGTTGTCTATTCCATTTGCTCAGGATCTCATGACCAACAATGAGCTAATCATCTAGGGAGCCAGCGATTGATGTGGCTTTCAGTACCACCCCATTTTAGTGACACTTTGTAATTTGGGAACTGTAAGTAACTGTCGCCTACCTGTCATGTAGTTCATGTGTCAGAAATGACCGGCTTCCTGAGAAGGAAGAAGGAAGCAAACATGCAGAGAGAAGGCAAAATGAGAGAAAGCATACCTCACTGATACCTGGGAACAAACCAGGGTTCCCTAGCACTCCAGATGCTGGTACCAGACCATCCTGAGGCTGCTTTCATTTCTCTGCCTAGGTACAAGACCTACATCTTTATAATAAGCTCCAATTTCACCACCACCAGGTTTAGCTGATTAAAGTAAGGGAACATGTTGGGTGTTTGGTAAATTCTTGCACATCGGTAAGTATATTGTTTTGTTTTTTTTTTGAGTTGGAGTCTCACTCGGTCGCCCAGACTGGAGTGCAGGGCCGCTCCCGGCCACCGCAGCCTCGACCTGCTGGGCTCCGGCGATCCTTCCACCTCAGCCTTCCGAGTAGCCGGAATTACAGGCGCACGCTACCACGCCCGGCTCATTTTTTGATTTATTGTAGAGATGAAGTCTCGCTGCCCAGGCAGGTCTCGAACCCACGGGCTCAGGCAATCCATTCACCTCAGCCTCCCAAAGGCGCGGGATTACAGGCTGAGCCACCGAGCCCAGTGGTAAGTATATTCTTGATTTATCTCCACAGACCTCCATTCAAATAGCACTGGCAAATCTTCCGTTTCGCGTTTTCCACTAAGTGATTTGGAATAAAGACTGAATAATTTATCCATCGGCCACATTCATGCTTACTAACACAAATATGATAATCATGCTGAGACCAACTTGCTCACAAACACCCACATGCACCTATGTGCAAATCACTGCAATTGCAGACAGCAGGCACTTGTAGAATTTTTCCCTATTCCTGAGACTTTTACCCCAAGACAGAAGAGAAAAATGAAAAATAAATAGAGTTTATAGTCAACAGCCTGGGTAACATCACAGTGATAGCACTTAGCAGACACATACCCTGAGCAAGACATTCAATCTTTGAGCCACATTTCACAAGGGCTGAGAGTACAATGCTTGTCAAGAGCTCTCTGCTGAGCCCAGGGGTTCGAGACCAGCCTGGACAACCTGGTGGGACCTTGTCTCTATAATATATTAAAAAATTAATTGGGCAAGGTGGTTCATGCCTGTAGTCCCAGCTACTTGGAAAGCTGAGGCTGAAGGATCACCTAAGGCCAGCAGGTCGAGGCTGCGATAGCCGTGACCATGCCACTGCACTCCAGCCTGGGCGACAGAGTAAGACTCCAACTAAAAAAAAAGG
>NW_007256248.1:349354-377254 GCF_000164805.1 Carlito syrichta | reverse complement strand
AAAAAAAAAAGGGGGGGGGGGGGGGGGGAGGGGTTGGGGCTCTCTGGACCCTTAGAGCACCATTTCCCCCCAAAAAATGTACTACAGAATGTTTGTTCCAGAACAGGGGTCAGCAAACTATAGCCCATGAGTCAAATCTGACCCACAGCCTATTTTTGTAAATAAAGTGTTATTGGAACACAGCCACATCCATTTATTTCGCTATTGTCTATGGATGTTTTTGCACTACAATGGCAGAGTTGAGTAGCTGCAACAGAAGCCATATGGCCCACAAAGCCTAAAGTATTTACTCTCTGGCCCTTTAAAGAAAAGGCTAGTATGTCTAGAAGATGCTAACAGGTATACTGTAAATAAAAGATAATACCAGGCTTAATGAGTTCAGGAAACAGTAGATTAAATAGACAGCTTTTCTACAGCATTTATCAGAGCCTTTAATGTATAGAGGTGAGCTATGAATTTTTAAGGAGGGAACACACCAGGATATTTCCTACACTTATTTGAAGACAAATTCCTTTTCTTGGCAGACATTTGAGACTCCAGTTCCAAAGTCTAGAGAAGTTACTCATCCATAAATTAGAGATAGTCCCCCAACTCCACCTGCATCACAGGGGTTATTAGGAAGATAAACGGAACACGAAGTGCGTTGCTGTGCAAACCACAAGCAAACAAGAACTCCCCCTTCACCCCAGTGACTTATCAGATGTTCCAAAGGCATTTGCTCTCCACTCCCCACCAGCCACTCCAAGGACAGACACAAATGGCTTCAAGGAGTCAACTGTTTCCAAGAACCTGCTGATTCTGAAGAACACTCCCGGCCTTTGTAGAAAAGCACGCGGCTACAAGCTTAATGGGAAGGGTTGCTGAGAGATTCGATTTGTTTCCATTAAAGAACATCAATTAATTAATCTTGATTCTGGATGGAAGACAGGCACTTCTCTTGAAGTTCTGATTAGTCCCCCACCCGACACGGGCATGATAAGGGCTCCAGATAGATGGCTTCCTCGTGGAAAACCATTTCAGGAGCCACGGGGGTTTTGAAGGGGGCCTGAGCCCCCGCCCCACCCTCCCCTGCAGCAGGCCCCTCCTCCTGCCCCCCACGTGCATATTCTGCACCCTTCCACATGACACCTACAGCAACATTAGGTTTTGTCTCCAAGTCCAACCCAAACTCAGTTTCTAGGACAACCCACGTGGGCCTAAGACTCGTCTCTTTCTGACTTAGACCCGTGGAAGCACCCAGGGAAGGCTGAGCAGGCCAGGACCCCAAGCTAAGAAGCATCAATGACATCTGTGTTAAGGTGTCATGTCATTTACAAGTGGGGTATCGCCATTTCTTTTTCCAATACAAAAAAGTGGTGAGTGGCCGGGTACTTTGGGAGGCTGAGGCGAGTGGATTCCCTGAGCCCGCAGGTTCGAGACCAGCCCGGGCACTTGGTGAGACCGCGTCTCTATAATAAAAAATCAAGAATTAGCCGGACGAGTAAGTGCGCGACTGTAGTTCTGGCTACTAGGAAGGCTGAGGCAGAAGAATCACTGGAGCCCAGCAGGTCGACTCTAGGGTGGCCATGAGGGGGCCACAGCACTCCAGCCTGGGTGAGAGTGAGACTCCAACTCAAAAAAAAAGTGGTGAGTATGGGAGAGGAATAGAGGAAGAAAGTGTGAGGCGAGATGGACACACGGGAAGCCCCCCATCCTCCACCTGGCACACTTGACCTCTCTCCAGGCAAGTCAGATGGTGCCTGCGCCCTCCCCATCCTCACCCCGGCATCTTCTAAATGCCAAGGAATTGTAGGCCATCCCGGCCTTTTCCAAGAGATAACACATTCCCCAAATTGCCACAATTCACCCATACCTTCACATCTGTGAGAGAAAGGCCCTAAGAAAGAACGTGTCTTTCAAAAGAGTGATGAGGAGACCAGGTGCAGTGGCTCGTGCCTGTAATCCCAGCACTTGGAGGCCAAGGCAAGTGAATTGTTTGAGCCCGGGAGTTGGAGACCAGCCTGGGCAATGTAGTGAGACCTTGTCTCTATAAAAAAAATCAAAAAACTATCCAGGCACAGTGGCACATGCCTGTAGTCCCAGCTACTCGGGAGGCTGAGGTAGAAGGATCACCTGAGCCTGGAGGAGGTCAGGACTGCTGTGAGTTATGATCATCGTGATCGTGCCACAGCACTCCATCCTGGGCAACAGAGTGAAAGCCCAATTCAAAAATACAAATACAAATAGAGATTAGGGAAAGGTGAAAGAGAAATAAAATTCAACTCATTAAAAGAATACACTGAGGCGACTACAGTAAAAACATAAAATTGTCACCCGATGGCTATACCACAGGTAGCCAGACAGGCCTCTGGGTCTACACTAGAAAGAACTCAGAACACCAGGGTCCTTCTTAAGTGATAGGCCTGAGGACCCGCACAGGGAGGGTCTGGTTGTGCAAGGAAGTGGTGCTGGAGGGTGTGAAGTCCCAGGTTGGACAGTTCGGTATGAGAATCTAAGAGCAGAGATAGGCTCAAACAGGGTGGAAGTTTAGCAAATTCCAACACGGAGTGGGAAAGCCAACCAATAGGCTTGCAGGTAGGCCTCACTCCCCTCGACTCAATTTCCAACAACCAAAAGACAGTGAGCTCACAGCCCTTAAAGAGTCTCCCGCTTCTAGGGAAGGGCTTGCAGCTTCTACCTCCAAATACCAAAGCTGAAAACATTCCCTCCTTCTTTGTCTCTCCCAGACCCCAGTGCTGACAGAGAGGTTCTGAGCCTGGAGTGAGGAGCCTTTGGAGAGGATGATGCTTCATGTGAAATTCAGAGCTTCCGAGCAGAAGCTGCCCTGCTGGGGACCTGAAAGAAACTTTGTCTCAGCCACCTCTGGTAAAACCATCTGGTTTCTCGGCACTCCCACCCCACCCCACGCCATCTTCTCCAGGCGAGGATTGTCAACCAGCTCCCACAAGAAAAAGGACCACAGTCTGCAAATATCTGGCAGGCTCTGCTGAGGAAGAGGAAGCCATTGTCCTGCACAGTTCCAGAATAGGCCCACAGAGGGGAAGTAACAAGGATGAAGATTTGGGTCATTATGAGGAAAACCCCTGGGGGCCTTGGAGCCATGCAAAAGAGCAGCTGGGGTGTTTGCTTAGGTGAAAGAATCAAGGGCTGATTAATTGTGTATTGTGTATAAACCACAGGTACTTTTTTTTTTGAGACAGGATCTCACTCTGTCACCCAGGCTAGAGTGCTGAAGTGCAACTGTAGCTCACTGTAGCCTTGACCTCCCGAGTAGCTGGGGCTACAAGTGCATGCCACCACATGTGGCTAATTTTTGAACCACAACTACTTTTTAAGAGCAGAAATAAAAGTATTTCTGCTCCCTCTCCTTCCCCCTCACCCACTTCCCAGTGGACTCCTAGTTGCCCCTTCCTCCGCTGCTGGGGAGATAACCAGAGTCCTCTGTGGCCCCTTAAGGATACCTGTGACAGTGCAAGGCTGTAAAAACAAACCACGACACCAGGGATTACACATTCCAATACCTGAAGGGGCAGGGCAGGTCGGGTGAATAGGTAACACAGGCGAGGTACGGAATAAAAAAGCAGGACCAAGTGAGAGCTCAAGTTCTGTCTCAGAAGGGCAATTGGCCTTCATGCCTGGACACAGGCCCAGCACCAGCAGACCTACTGACTTTTTTAAAAGGTGCTGGAAGTTCAGATTTTATGCAAAATCGCCTCATTTTTACATGTTGGCAACTAATTCACATTTTTAAAAGACACAGCACAAGCCAAATGAAACACATCTGAGGGCTGGATTTGGCCTGTGTGCCATCAGTCTGCAAGCTCTGCATAAAAGTTCAGCTTTTAAAAATTGCCAGTAATGTGCAGAACAGATCCTGCCTCGCCCATCTCTGAGAAATAAGGCAGGGGGTCAGGGGTAGGGTAGGGGCAATGACATATCGGTCGCCCAGACTATTTGGTAAGAACTGGAAGTTTACATTTCCATTTTGAGCCTCTTCAGAGAGTCTTGTTTTTCTCTACAAGAAAACAACAGTTTTACTTTTTTGTTTTTTTGTTTGAGTTGCAGCCTCACTCTGTCACCCAGGCTGGAGTGCAGTGGCACAATCATGGCTCACCACAACCTCAAGCTCCTGGGCTCAGGGGATCCTTCTGCCTCAGCCTCCCAAACAGCTGGGACTACAGGTGCATGCCACCATGCCTGACTAATTATTTTTGTAGAGATGAGGTCTCACTATGTTGCCCAGGCTGGTCTCGAACTCCTGGACTCAGACAATCCTCCCACTTTAGCCTCCCAAAGTGCTAGGATTACAGGCATGAGCCACCATGCTCACCCCAGTTTTACTTTGGTTAAGGAAATTATTTTCTTCTACTGGGCTATGAGCAGCAGAGAATCTCAGGGTTGGCAGTGACCTTATATGTCACCTAGAACAAATCTCCTTCTGATGCCTAAATCCCCACTCTAACCATCTTTTCCAGGGGCATATCATCCAGCCTCAAATGCCTCCTACACCTGGGAGATCAAGGCTTCCTGAAGCTGCCTGCCTGTCCCTTCAAGACAGCTCTAAATGTTAAAAAGTTCTTCCAGTCACTAGACTTCTTATAAATGCAGCCCAAAATCAGATTAGGTTTTTTGGCAGCTGCCTCGCAGTGACTCACACCAAAACTCATTGTCAACGAGAACCTTAAGTCTTTTTCACAAGTGCTGCAGCTAAGTATATAGCTCCCCAGTCTATGCTTGGCCAGCTGGATTTGCAGACATAAGGGCAAGACTTTACACTTCTTCCTCATTAAATTTCAGCCCACCTACATGGGACGATGAGGCCACCATCCGTTCACAGGTACAAATCTTTGTTAATTTCCCAGATTCTTCTAAGAGGACTGTGACCCTGTCTCTGCCCCATGGATTGTTGAAGCCGATGGCTTTGCATTTCATCGATATCACAGATGGCACTGTGGGCACCTGCCAGTAAATACAACCTGCTATTTACATTCTCCAAAGCCCGTCTGCAGGAGATAATATTTATGGAGGGTTGGCTAGAGGTCGATCCGTTCCTCCAGATCAAAAGAGCCAAGTGAGCAACAGAAATGAGCAAAGGGGGCCAGGTGGGCACTGGCAAAAACTCCAGCCCTTGACCCATGGGAAGGGGGCGGCCAATTTTCGCCTCTGAGAATGAGGACCCAGTCAGTGTTCCTAGTTCATTTTGCAAGAGATGCCAGAAGTCTGGATTTTTATGTGCACTGTCCTGATTCTTTTTTTTTAACTCTCTTGATTTTTGAATGTTGGAAGTGGTGTATTCATTTTTGTAAATGCTGCAAAGGGCAAACAAAACATGCTAGTGGGTCTAACTTTGCCGACAAGCCATTCGTTCTGCTATGGATGCTCTACATTTCATTCTTAGATCAAGTTGGATCTTCAAAATCTCAGTAAGAATAATAACAGAGAGCACATATTGAGTATGGCCCACTTTCCAGACAGTGAGTAAGCCCTGAACGTGGATTATGTCATTTAATCCTTCTAAGAGTCCAGTGAGGTGCCCATTTGAAGGAGGAAGAAGCTGAGGTGTAGATAGGAAAAATGCCTTGCGCCAGGTCAAGCAGCTAGTAAGTGGTGATATTGGGATTGAGCCCTGGGTCTGTCTGGCTTTCCAATCCAATGTAGAGTCCTTGGATCATGCTGTTTGGGCAGAATGGCTTTTTGTAAACTGTGCTTTGATGCTAAAACTATCAACTTACATTGAAGGATGTCTACTAAAAATGCATATAATGACTTCGACAAGGGTGACTAAGAACACCATCCACCACATCAACATGTCCTCAACGGTCTAGCACCTGAAGGTCCCTCCCTCTAATCCCCTCAAGGGGGTGTCAGCCACAAACACAGCAGCACTTCTTCTTGCAGAATAGCATCCTGCCCTTGACTTCAACTTCAAACTCATCCTTTAAAGACGTGAAGAAGGTTTTACTAGAAATAATGACAGAGTCTCCATCGTGAAACTTGAAAGGATGGTAGCAAGTTGGAGACATTTTTCTATCACAGTCATTGAATGTTTGTTACGATGTTATGCAATTCTCATTGTAAAACTCAATCTGATGAGCATAATATGAGACAGAAAACAAAGCATAATTTTTTAGCCTAATCCAAGAGTGGCAAACCCAAATGCCTGTAGAAACCAGGCAGCTTAGAAGCAGTGGGAGTGAGAGAAGAGATCCAAGAGCTCCTGGGCCAAGAAAGGAGAGGGGCTCGAGAACCCACTCCTCATCTAGAAAGGGCGGCTGCCAATCAGTTCTCGCTGATTGACTGCTATGCAGGAATGGGCACCCAATGTAGTCAGATCATCCAGTGTGTTTTTAAGGACTCAGATATACAGATATTTATGTGAAGTTGCCCAATTTTGTTATGCGTCTTAATTTAATACATCACTGGCTGGCAGGCCACCTCTTGCTTGGTGCTCTGTGTTGGTCTGGAAAAGAGTGAGTTGAATTTTTTTTTCCTGTTGAGTGTTGACCTGCCTCAAACATCTGGAGAAGGGGAGGGATGTCAAAGAGACATTCTTAATTTTGGAGGGACCTGCACTAGCTAGCTCCTTCACTGATTTCTTCCACAGAGGGAGATAGCCACACCCTGAGTTGATCAAAGGCTTGGCTGTTACATTTATGGGGACAATAGAAGAAAGGTCAACTAGCTTGGAGGGGAGGGAGATGTGAATGCTAGTGAGTTGAAGTCCAACTCTACTTACTTCTTCCTCAATCAAGGTCATGATTAAGGGTATAGGAAGGCATAGAAAACTATCCACTGGAAAGAAAGGTGATAATACAAACTGAGTAGGTTTTAGGATACCTTCACGGACCGATACTGGTCAGATACTCTAGCTCTCCCCATGGGCTGACATACTCCAGACCACCTTTGGTTACCCTGGAACAACAACCAAAATTCAAGGTGTAGGCCTGCACGACCCAACCTATCTGGGCCAAAGGCATTCTCCACATGGAAAACATCTCACCAGAATTCTGTTTAGCAGCAGCTTTGGAACAATAATTCACTTCCCAGTCAGTGGTCTCTGTCATTTATTTCTCTCTGAAACCTCCTGGGAAGAGGCTCGGAGTCACCCAGACAAGGGACAGAATAAGATCAGGGTGTGAGATCTGGCATCCCAACCAAATGCCAATTTGAGCTTACCCCACTCACATTTCTACCGATTCATGGGAGAAATTCCTCGCAAGGCTCAAGAGCCAAAAAAGTTTAGCTTCTTTCAAAAAACTGGTAGTTTTTCTCTGAAAGATACTATTAAACTTTTCATTTTCAGAGTCAATTCCTCATCCCATTCTGTTTAGCTCTGTCTACTTCCTGGTTCTGTGCCACAAGATTTGCTGTCTCTGAATGGTAATCACAGTTAATTGAGTATCTACTGTGTGTCTGTTCTGGACTGAATGCTTTACAATGCTTTTTTTTTTTTTTTTTTTTTTTTGAGTTGGAGTCTCTCTCCGTCGCCCAAGCAAGAGTGCTGTATCACACTCACTGCCATCCCAGCGTTGACCTACTGGGCTCTGGTGATCCTTCTACCTTAGCCTTCCAAGTAGCTGGAACAACAGGCATGCGCTACCATGCCTGGCTAATTTTTTTGATTTATTGCAGACACAAGGTCTCACCATGTTGCCCAGGCTGATCTTGAACTCACAGGCTCAAGCAATCCTCTCACCGTGGGCTCAGGCAATCCTCTCGCCTGGGCCTCCCAAAGTGCTGCGATTACAGGCTTGCGCCACCACCCAGCCTACAGTGCTTTTATTGTCCCTACTTTACAGAGGAGGACACTGAGCCTCAGAGAGGTTAAGCAATTTGTTGACAACTGAAAAGTGACAGAGGGCCGGGCAGTTAACACCCAAGATAACTCTGAGATCCGATTACTATCTTCACTTTACAGATGAGAAGAGTGAAGTTCAAAGAGATGAAAAGACTTGCCCAAAGTCACACAGTTAAAAAGTTGCAAAGCTGGGCTTGCAAACCCTGGTGTCAGTTCAATACCAACAACCATGCCCCCAGTTACTAAGCCTGCCTTCCCTGGTTTCCTTTCATTCTCAAACTGGATGGGCATGCTCACATCCTCATACAAATACTCGCTTAAACCACTGAAGAGGACAGAGCCTTTTTTGTTTTTTAATAGAGAAATAGAGACAAGAACTTGCTATGTTGCTCAGGCTGGTCTCGAACGCCCGGCCTCAAACAGTCCTCCCAATTCAGCCTCCTAAAGCACTTAGATTACAGACATGAGCCACCGCACCCAGCCAAAGGCAGAGCCTTTTGGCATACCACTAGAGACTTCGCCTAGGCTGACAGTGGTACCTCCATGCAAGAATTAGCACTTGTTCAATCGATGATGAACCCATCTAATGGTGCTACTGAGCTGGCCTGTGCTTGGGAACTGGTGGGGGAGGGATTAAAAGAAAGTGCAGATTCATGGCAGTTCCTGGAAAGGGGCTGGAGGACCAAAGGTGAGATTGGTCCCCTCTTTCCTATCTGCAGGCCCACTCCAGGGCTCTGTTACTAGATTTGGCTCCAGGCCCTCCCTGCCCATTCAAATGATAATTATGAGGATCTTGGGGGTACCAGAGTCCCCCAGTTTGAAGCCCAAATAATCCTTCCAGTTGCATCAAGCAACTGGAAGTTTTCCCACTTCCAGGGGAAGCAGGGACTTTGTGGTTTATCGGCCAAGGTCTGGGGTAGAGGACAAAGAGGGCCTTTGGCTGAGGAGCCCAGGGAAAGCTTATTCTAGGTCTCTGACAAACAGTGAAACTAGTGATCCAGGGGGCCATTCCTGTTTCTTGGGAGACTTTTCTCTGGGAGTATCAGGATTTGTCTTTTCACAATCCCTTTTCATGCATCCTGGCCCCCTTGGAGACTGGCATCAAGCATTTGACCCTAATGAGGATGGAGAGACACAGTTCTGTCTCTTTTAAAAACCGGGCAATTAAATTTTCCTTAATGAAGTTCTTTTTTTTTTCTCCCAGCAATATCATTTCTGTTGTGGATGTGGATGAATTTTTTAAATTCCTTTAAGCAGAAGTGGAAGATAATGTTTTCTAGAAGACTATCTGACTATTTGTATAGGCCTGCACCAAACTGTGCATGTGTTTTCCTCTCCTTGATAGCTATTCCAGAACTTGCTTTGAATGCCTCCTGTGTGGCAGGCACTACGCACAAGAATTCGGGAATGCATAAAACAAGGCCTTCTGCACTCAATGAGCTCAGAGGGAGACAGACACATAAACAACCCCACTGTAATAGCAGAGTGTCCAGGGGAGGAGCTGGACAGAAAATAGAAATAATGAACATTTCTGCAGCGCTAGAGAGTTTACTTTCTCATACACCGCCTCATTTGATTCTCATGGCAACTACCCTTTAAGGTAGATAATGCCCTCATTTCATAGATGAGGAAGCTGAGATGCAGAATGAAGACATGACTGGCTCAAAAAAACAGATCAGAGATGGAAAATTGGCTCTTGTGATTCTAAATCCCAGACTCGAGCCACAGCTCCACAATGGCTCCTGACTGAGACCCAACAAAGTAAAAAGGTTGGGCTTGACTTTTCTATCCTATACCCATCTTTCAGATTTTTAAGAGAATATGGAAAAACAATTTCCTCACTACATGGGGGAATAATCCAGGAAAATATTACACTTCACTTCAGCAAGCATTCTTACACTATGTCATGAATACCACAATAAGTTAAGCATAAATTAAATGTCTCTTGCAGGTGTCTCCTTCTTTCTTCTTACAGTTCTGCTAATGTCTGAGCATACTCTCTAGCAGGAATTTTACCAATAAAGTCCTTACTTATTGTCAACTTTGTGGGATTTTTTTTTCAAGAAAGTAGGATTTATTGAGAGGACAGAAAAGCTCCCACAGTAGGAGGGGACCCAGAGGGGTTACCCCATGGGTTTTTCATTAGAAAAGTAATACATGGTCTTTTTAAAAAATTCAATCAAAATTGAAGAGTATAAAGATTAAAAAGTCTCCTTCCCACTGTCCCCTATCACTACTATCCTATTCCCATCTCTAGTCCCCAAAGGTAAACATCATTACCAATCATAAGAACCCCTGGGAACACTTTTTTTATTCTTAAAAAATGGAAGTGTCATACACATACATGCACTCTTTGAGTGTTTTTTTTTTTCTTCTCATTCCTCAACAGTCTACTTGATTATTAAATGGTCTTTTGCCTTCAAAAAAAGATACACAGCCAAGTTGGTGAGTTTATTACAGTCCAGGGCCACGAAACCTGTGATACCTGTAAAATGCAGGTTCCCAGGGCCCACCCTCTGAGCTTCTGATTTAGTAGGTCTAGGGCAAGATCCCAGAATCGAATTTGTTGCAAGTTCCTCTCAGGTGATTCTGATGAAGCTGGTCCAAGAACCATGCTGAGAGAAACTCTACAGCAGGCAAAGAAAATGTCATGCCTGTCCACAACTTACTAGAATTCTCTATGCCCAGCTTCCAATGCTGGCAACCCACCTCTCCTGGTGTCTTTGAGTACTGCCCCATCTTACTTTCCTTTCCAACCTTACCAATGAATTCACCTACTGACCCAGGTTGGTTTTCCAGAACTCCAAATGCTGGTGTCCCAGATAGTGGTTGAGTTTACATTTTCAATGTTCAATGGATGCTACTGTGTGCCACACGCTGTGCGGGAAATCCTGACGTGTGTTATTTCATGTAATTTACACACCCGTGCATATGTTCAGACCCACACACACACCACACATACATACGGTGAGGTGTTGTTATCCCCTTTTCAAATGAGGAAACCGTGTTCAGAAAAGTTAAACAACTTATCCAAGGTCAGCTGATTCACTGTGAGCCATGATTCAAACCCAGGATGATTCTATCCAGAGCACGGCCTCCAACATCACAACTGCTTCCTTCCACATTCCATTTTCTTGGCTCATCTACCTCTGTGACTTTAGCTTAATTCTATCCAACAATGGTGGGTTTCAATCCTTTTCAGTTGATCCTTGGCTTTAATTTCACCTTAAAAGCACTTATCCCTCGATTGTATTTACCATCCAGAGTAGAGCTATTATAAAATTCTTTTTCTGGGACCACTTGTATCTTTTACACCTGGAGTTGTGTATTTCTCTTAGAAGCACTGCTCCTCCTCACCTCTTAAATATTTTGAAGACTTCTGACCTTTCTCTAAATGGAAAGATGGTCCTGGTTCGATCCTGAAGAGCTCAGGAAATAATGGTACTGAGGTAAGATTAGCCAATACAATTCAGCTTTACAGATTAATATCAGAAAATCACCAGCAGCATTTTCGGCCCTATAGATCCATTTGCTGTAGATTCTTCCATGCCTTCTGCACCACTGCTTACACAACACTCAACGCTTTTGCAACTGCCAGTTATAAGTTGTCTTCCCCCACAGACTTATAAAGCCTACGAGAGCAGGAACATAGTAGGAGCTCGATAAATATTTGTTAGATTAAATCTAAGTGAACTGGCCCACCGCATTCCCAGCATTTCTTTCACACAATTCCAATAACATAATTCTGTGTTTCTGGCAGAGAGCAATAGGCCTTCTGCCATTTTGGGAGCAGAGTTTCAAAGGAATTTCTCATACGCCAAGTGTGAGATCCAGCAAAACAGAGATGTTCGGGGTGGGACCTGAACAGGAGAATCAAGCCAAGGATAGAGCTCTAGATTTGCTAAGTGTCAAGAGACAAACTCAAAAGACAACAACCAGGCAAAAGATCAGGGGTCCAGGTGGTAAGGGCAAGAGGTAAAGGAATAATCAATTATCAGACATCAGAAGTCAGGGAGTGATCATTGTTCAGCCTCAGTTTCCCCAAGGTGATAAATCTTTGAGAGACCCAAAACATCCTGTCCAAAGAGGTCACTGATCCAAGTCAAGATATTGTCACTGGCCAGCCCAGCTTGAAAGTATCCTACTGAGACAACAATTGGAGACCAGCCATGTCACTTGACGAGTTTGCATTCTTCAGTACAAACTGAATAATAGAAATGGCACCCACGCCTTCGTGTTCCAGAAGGTGGCTAAGATGTTACTTCGGCAAGAGTACATGTCATCTCTCTCTGGTTCCTTTTAAGGCACTATAATCTATAGAAAGTCCCCTAAGAAGCTGTCTCATCCTGCTGAGCTCGCATCTCTTAGTGGAAACTACCCGCCTACAGGAATCTAGGCCTCTCTGTTTGACAAATCGTTGGAAAACTTACTGATCTTCAGTGAACTGTAATTTGAAAATACTCTCACCAGCCACCAGAAGCAAAGGGATGGCAGGTTACCACTGTCAGGAGCAAACAAGCAATCAGGGACCCAAAAAGTACCACAGATGGTCAGGAAGGCTGGCAGAGAGCTACAGCAAGAAGAGGAAAGTGAACCAGAGAACAGGTACCAGCGGGAAGGGTCACCAGTAGCTGAGGATAAATCCTTTGCCCTAAACAAGACTCTCCTTTTAATACTTCCTGCTCAAGGCAGGAAAAAACTGCTGCCTGGAACCAACAGGGTCAAGTGAGACTGTCAGGGCTAGGAAGGGGGGAAACTCTAGCTGAAAGTGACCGGGACAGATGTGACATGGGGGAAATTCTTGATGAGTGAGGTCAGTTACCCCCAGTTTTATACAACTCTGCAAAGAGCTGAGGGAGAAGTGGCCAACACAAGCCAATCATCATAATAGAGTGGTGTCCTCTCCCTGAAGTACCGTCAAAACAGACATGGGAGGTCACACTTATTGATGTTCTCACTTGACAAACTCTATTTATTTTTAGGCCATACTCTGCCTATTTCAAGCCCTAGGCCTACAGGCCCATGATTACTGCCTATCAGCTTTATTTTTATAACTTTGCATTAAAGATCTATGATCCCATATTTTGGTAATCGATATAAAACAAAGTTGATTGATAAAGACATAAAGTCTGGAAGGAAATACACAATGTTTATCGTGGTTATCTCAGGTAGTGGCTTCGGGATCCTTTTTTTTTTCCTTTATATTTTCCTGTATTTTCAAGGCTGTTAAAATAATGAACATTTATTATATCATTTATATTATATTATATTAATTATATAAAATTTGTTACATATATAAGTTATATATCATGCATCATCAGAAAAAGGTCATAAAAATAAGACTCATATTGGTATACCCATGTCCATATAAGCACATTCACAATGGTTAAAATGTGGAAACAATCCAAGTGTCCATCAACGAATGAATGGATAAGCAAAGTGTGGTCTACATACAATGGAATGTTACTCATCCTTAAAAAGGAAGGAAATTCTTACACATGTTACAACACAGATGAACCCTGAAGACATTATACTAAGTGAAATAAGTCAATCACAAAAGAAAAACACTATGTGAGTCCATTTATACAAAGCACTAAGAGTAGTCAAGTTTACAGAGACAGAGAGAATGGTGGTTGCCAGGGTACAGGGGAGGACAGAATGAGGAGTTGTTGTATAATGGTTACAGAGTTCCACTGTTACAAGATGAAAAGAGTTATAAAGATGGATGGTATTTAATACCGCTGAACTGTACACCTAAAAAAGGGCAAGATGATAAACTTTGTGTTATGTGTATTATATCACAATAAATAAATAAGACTCTCATCCATACCATCTCCAAGGTCAAAGACTTGTAAGATCTGATGATCACAAAGGAATATTAAGCTCCTCTCCTTTCCAGACTCATCTCCCTCCTCCACTCCATTATGCTTACTCTGGACTTTGGCCACCTCAAACTTCTCACCATTTCCCAAGTGTCCAAGCCTTTTTGTGACCCCTATACCTTTGCATGTGCTGTTTATGCAATGTCTTTCACCACCTGGCAAGGTTCTACTCATCCTTTAAAACCCTACTCAAAAGTCCTTTCTTCTGTAAGAACTTCCCCAACTATCCTTAGCAAAGCTATAACTTCCACTCTAAGTTTCTACAACGCATGGTTCCAGCACTGTTTCAGTACTTACTATACTGTATCATAACTAACTGATCTACAAAACTGTGAGTTCACCAAAGACATAATGGAAACTATATTTTACCCATTTTTGGGTCCCCATCTCAGACACATACCGGGAACTCACTTAACAGAGTACATTGGATTTGCTGCAATATTCCTGAAAGTGACCACCTGTTCACTTCACTCCCTTTCAAGCCATTCACTGAGCATCTCTACATGGATAAAATTGTCCCTTCTCTGGATTCTTCATCTTCCTGAATTTCCTCTCAGACAGAGTTTGAGAGAAACCTAGTTCTGCTTCATTATGCGCCCCAAAGCATAATGTGTTCTTATGTCCATCTACAAGGACACCTCCATTCACTCATTCAACAAAATTGTGATCACTCATTATATACCAAGCGCCGTTCTATGTGCTAGAAAAACACAAATGAATGAGAGAAATCAGATCCCTGTTCTTCAGGAGCTTCAGTTCTGGTAAAGAGAAGAAGCAAAGAAAGAAGGAAAAATATCATATAGCCATAAGAACTTTGCTGAGAATTCAAGCCAGCTGATCCAATAGAGAGTTACTGCGTGAGATTGGCTGGTCTGAAGAGGGCATACAACCTGAGAGTCAATACCAAGAAGGAGCCAGCCAGGTGGCAATCTAGGGGCGGAGCATTCCAGAAAGACAAAAAAGCTAAGTGCAAAGGCCCAAAGCAAGTACAAGTTTGGTGAATTCCAGGAACAGTAGAGGCCAGCAAGGTTGGAATGGAATGACAAAAGGACAGTGGTCAGGGATGAGGAAGAGGTGGGTTTGCAGAGCATGGGTTTGTTAGACCAGTCAATGGGTTTAAGTCTATTCTCATGCAATGAGATGCTACTAGAAGGCTTAAACAGGGAGGTGATGTGAACAGATTTAAACTGTGTCAGGATTACTGCTGGCTGTTGTGGGGGGAGTAGACTATGGAGACAAGAGAAGAAGCAGCGAGACCAGTTAGAACTGGGGTTCTCACCTGGAGGTGATTGTGCCCTCCGGGGACATTTGGCAATGTCTGGAGACATTTTTGGTTATCATATCTGGGAGCAGGGGTGTTACTGGCATCTAGCGAGGAGAGGCCAGGGATGCTGCTAAATGTCCCACATTACACAAGACAGCCGCGCCACCACAAAGAATGAGCTAACCCAAAATTCCAACCATGGATGAGAGACCTTAAGTTAGGAGAATGTTGCCTTGGTCGCAGCAAGAGGTGATGGTAGGCTGGGCCAAGATGGTGGAAATGGAGAAGGAAGGAAATTTACTGTAGTTAATATTTTGAAACATTTAAGTTTTTCCTCCACATTTCCATTGACCCCTTGGACCCTTTTCAGTCAGCAAGGGCATTCTGTGTTCAGCCTCAGGGGAAATACAGAGAAAGAGTCCATTCTTGGCTTTTGACTTTCACAAGCCTAGCCTTTGGGGAGAAGAGGAACAACAAGGATTTTATGGACAACAGCTTTGAGACAGTGTCTGATGACAAAAAGCCAGGATAGCACCCCCATTCCCCACCCCACCTCGCACACACACACGCAGATAAAGATTTCCTGGACTGAAGGAGAGGGTCATGAAAGGAAGGTATGTGTAGATATTACAGGTCTATAGGAAAACAATCTGGCCGAGGGCAGTGGTTCACGCCTGTAATCCCAGGGCTTTGGGAGGCCAAGGCAGAAGGATTACTTGAGGCCAGGAGTTTGAGACCAGCCTGGGTAACATAGTGAGACCCTCGTCTCTACAAAAAAAGAAAGGAAAAAAGTCTGCACTTTCCCATCTACCCTGAACAAGACCAGGGAGAGGGGAGTGATTCACAGAATCTAAGAACAGAGAAAAGCTGCGTCCTTTCCCCAGGTAGAGCCCTATGCGGCACCAGAGGAGAAGTAAGTGATAGATGTGCCCAAGACAGGCCTGGGACAAACATTCAGGGTCGCTCACGGCCCAGCATGATATGTGAGCAACAGGATGGTTTCCTGGTGCCTGCAAATTACATGGAAGGAGTCGAGGAGAGGGGAACACATGACGGAACAAAGAATGATCATTGGTATGAACTGACCACTGAAGACCAAACAGAAAGGAGAGTATTCCAGTAGTTGCCAAAGTACAGTGATAATAAACAACAGATGTCCCCACAATAGCCTTGGTGCTGCCTAAGTCTCCGTGGACCATGGGGCATAGCCCTGGAGGAAAAGGGAAGAAAACCCCAAACAGACTTAAATTTATTTCTGTCACTTGCAGCAGAAAAGAGATGTGAAATAGAGACTGAGTAACAGAAAAATAAAGAAAAGTGTATGTCTGTGCACCTGGTTTGGGTCTGAGGTCTTTCACTCTCTGTGTTCATCTGCACTATTATTATCTGGCATCGGATGTTCAGTCCTGGGGCAGAGCTAGGTCCACTCAAGGCACCTTGAACATTCTCCTGCAGCAGTATGCACTCCCTTGCTGTCGCACACAGACGGGCATACATGCACACGCCACGCATATTGATCAGGGCTGAGTTGTTCCCAAATTACCATTTAAATCAATGGTTGAGCACTCTGTAATTGCAGATGTCAAAACTCCCATTTTCTAGGTGACCTTCAAGCACTGTGTTGATATCACTTAGCAGAACTGGATGTGCATTTGTTTTACTTATTCCCCTCTGAGAAAAGTATAAAAATGTAGGCAAATGGACAAGAGGCAAAAAGAGAAAGAAACCAGGTAATCAACAAATTGTGCAGCCTGACATGTTCCAAAATGTAGCCCAAGGAACGGTATTGTGAGATAGTCCATGAAGAATGATCAAATAAGTTTGAGGAAACTTCACGGTCCCTACTTGGCAATTCACACGTAACACAGGCAAGAGTCCCAGATGTCCTGAGGGAAAATAGACCTATTTCACTCAGTTTATCCTAGAACTTCCCAAAATCCACTTGAGCATACAACTGTTTTTTTTTCACCCAATGCCTGTTGACATCCAATTTCATGAAATGCACTCAGGGAATACTACCTCCAACATAAACTGGCATCATGATTAAGCAAACTAAGAGAATAAAGCCAAAGTCTCATTCTTGGCCAGCCAAGATATTTTATAAACACCAACAAGCCATCAGGAATGAATCATTTCCAAGTGAAATCAAGCCCAGGATACAACTCCCTGGGTCCTGTATCAGGCCCAAAATTCTCAAGCACAGCACCTTTAAGATGTTAATCTAGTCCCCTCCCTGGCAGTTATGAAGGATAAGACTCAGTCTCAAGAAGCAACCTAGCCTCAGTTTCCCCGGCTTCACTAATCCTCCCCCTGCTAGACAGTCTTGCCTCATCTTTCTTTCCAAGGTACCACTCAGTTCTGCCTCCCCAGGCAACCATCACCCACTGGAGCAAATCAGCTCAATAATATTTACTGTTCACCAGTTAGATGGCAGGCACTAGGCTACAGCAATGAAATAAGAAGATACATCTTCCACCTCACAGAAGACACCTAGAATGTCTAGTTCTGTATTTCCGGGTTGGTGGACAAGCGGGTTGGCAAGTGGGAGGTAAGTCTGGCAGCCTCCGTCAGAGTCATGTGGGGTTGCTTCCAGTAGATGCTTTCCCAAAGACGACCCCCAGGGTGGGAGTGAGGGGATCTGACACACCCCGGGGCATCAAGTGAGGACAAGGAGAGCTTGGATTAGCAGGAGCATGGGAGTGTTGGGAAGGACAGGAAGTCCAAGGTTAAGACCCATCCCAGACTGGTCCTGCTGAAGGCACCCTGGGTTACAGAGCCGTGTTGCCTTGCTTTCCTGCATGGCTGGAAGTTAAGACAACTCAGGTTTAAACCGAGCACTGCCACTGTTCACTATGCAACCCAGTGAAATTTACTTTAGTTCTCTGAACCTCAGCTTCTCATCTATAAAATGAGACTAATAGTGGCTATCTCACAGAGTTGCAGGCATCACAAAATGAGATATTCAATATACAACTGAGACATAAAAGCTAAAGAAAAACAAATTCCCTCCCACTGCTAAAAAAGCCATGTAGCCTGAAGCATGGTTTTAACAGTCACTGGATGAACGGACAACAGGGGTTTCTAGAAAGGAAAGGTCGTCCCTAACATATAAACTCAGGAGGTAAAAACTCCAAAAATGACTAGTAACATATAACTCAGAAGGTGAAAACTCCAGAAATGACCAGTATGAATTCTCAGATCCATTAATTTTCCCAGACTGGGAGGGGCCTGGAGAGAAGTGCTCCCAGACCACGACCCACTGAGAAGGCTTTCAACTGGGCGGCCCTCACCAACTCTCCACTAACAAACAAGGAAATTCAGCGAACCATGAAAAATAGTTCTTTTCCCAGTGAAATGCCTACTTTCAGGGGAACTCAGGCCTATCATAGAGAAAATGACTGAAGAGGAAACAAGGAAACTGGCTGAGGCCCCATCACCAAGACTTCTCATAGAAGCTAAAGTTTGTGGGACAGAAGTTGCAAACAGGTGGCCCCACAGGCTAAAACTGTTTGATCCTACCAACATGTTTGTTCAGACAGAATGTTGCTTTGAAAAACTATAACAGTCATTGCAAAATCATGAGATTTTGTTCCAAAATTCAGATTCCCTTAAAACACTGAAAGAACTGGTCATTTGGGGTCCACATTCCTGCCACACAATGACACTGCCCTAGATGAACTTTGCAACTGTCCACAGTCTCCATTTTTCCCCACTGTTTCCCCATTTTTCTTTTTTTTTTTTTTGAGTTGGAGTCTCACTCGTTGCCCAGACTGGAGTGCCGTGGCCGCTCCTGGCCACCGCAGCCTCAACCTGCTGGGCTCCGGCGATCCTTCCGCCTCAGCCTTCCAAGTAGCTGGAATTACAGGCATGCGCTACCACGCCCGGCTGATTTTTTGATTTATTGTAGAGATGAGGTCTCGCTGCCCAGGCGGGTCTCGAACCCGCGGGCTCAGGCAATCCACTCACCTCAGCCTCCCAAAGGCGCGGGATTACAGGCTGAGCCACCAAGCCCAACTTGATTCCCCATTTAACCCTGTTGAAATCAGTGAGTATTCCTAAGGAGGTCCTCCAATCCCTGTATGGTGTACTATCTTTAAGCTCATTCTGGTGCTCAGAAGTTTTGTGTGTTTTGGATTTTCTTTATTTCCTCCTCTTATTTTATCACCAAATCCAAGAAAACTCATAGAAAGCAAAGAAAGTATCCTACACTTTGCACCTCTCACAACACTCAGTACGAAACTAAGTACAACGTAATCAATGTTTGCTGAATGAATGAAGAAATAAATTGTAAATACATGCACCTCTGTGATCATCTTTAATACTTGCTCTTCCATAAAATTCTAGATTTTTGCTATTAAGGAGACGGTCTAAAATGAATATGGATATGTAATAAAAAATAAAACACTAAAGTCAATCATTGCACTTCCATTTCAATTTTCTATTAGGTTGAAATGGAAATTGGAAGCCCTGAATAAATGCAGAACAGACCGTTATGTCTGGCAGCAAGATGAATTAGAGCCTGGGACACTGAGGATGCCTGCAAATAAGCTCACTAAATACGACCCGTGATCTTTGAAGGTCTGTGGAGAATCGGATAGGTGCCAAAGAGCTGGAGGCGGGCAAATGTTCTGATTTTCCAAAGGGAAAAGAAGTTACAGCCTGCCAGTTCCAGAGCAGATAACATGATGTCACTCTCAGGCAAGGCTCTTGAACAGATTTGGAAAAGGACATTGATGAGCACCTAGGACAGGAAGCAACGTCAATCTGGCACCAGCACAGGGTCACCAAGAATAAGTCATGTTAAATTCATTTCATTTTCTTCCCTTCGAAAAGACTCCTCCCCTAGTAGATTGGAGAAACATAGCAGATATAATATATAGGGTGCAGTGAGGGGTCTCACAGTGAAAGGGTTAATTCAACCACTGGGCTGTATTAACGGAAGTATTACAGACAGCATAAAGGAGGTGAGAGCTGTTTTCTTTCTTGGACCACATTTAAATAATCACATTTAGAACTCAGAACCACTCTTGAAGCGGGATAGTGATAGTATGATATTTTGGAAGTCTTTCTAGAAAAATGTCTTTAAAAACACAAAGCTCTCATCCAGATTTCTGGCATCTGTTGAAAAGTTGAAAGATCTGCCTGAGCCTACATGCCTAAATGGCAACAACTGGCAGAACCCAAGTAGTGACTGCCCATTCAGACAGAACATGTACTCTCAGGGTAATCACCATCACCCCTTCTTCTACTTCCGGCACCGAGGTGGTGGACCAGCTGCCACAAATCATCTCACTTGGCCAATTCACTCATTTATCCTATCTGCCAAGCACCCAAAGACACTGAAATTTGCAGCCCAGGATGCAGCAGATCCAAAGGAGAGTAAAGATGCTAAGTGGTAATGAACAGTGTTATATAAGTAAGTTAGGATAATCATAGTCAGAGGCTATAATCAGAGGCTCCAAACACCCAGTGGGCAGTCATGGGGAAGAAACATCTGTCCTGTCTATGAAGTCCCAAGGGGAAGGAACTATAGAACCAATAGGTGGATGACAAACATATTTAACATAAGGCAAGAACCAAAAAAAAAAAGGCAAGGCATGGTGGCTCACTCCTGTAATCCCAGCACTTTGGGAGGCAGAGGCCAAGGGTTCGAGACCAGCCTGGTCAACATAGTGAGATCCCGCCCCTACCAAATAAAGAAAGAAAAAAGTTTGCCAGAGATGTCCAAAGATAGAATATGTGAGCTTGGGAGGTAGTAAGCTTCCCATCACTAGAAATGTGCAAGAATAGGGTTTACTACTGCTTTGCAGGTATATAATGAAAGGGATTCAAGTATCTGATGAGGCAAGCCAACAGAGTCTAAAAATTTTTACAATAGGAAAAAAATACTCTTTTAAAACAATCCAATATTTTAGGTCAGTAAATTCTTGAAGAAAAAAAGAGAATAAGTCAACAAAGAACTCAGCACCATTTTTAAAAATCAAAAGTTCCCATCACAGAATTCAGAGTACAAAATCTGGTTAACTAGGTGGACTGTTTGCACCAAACTGGCCAAATGATAGCCAAGGAGAAAAGGAATTGGCCTCAATCACTGCTTTTGGTGACTGGTCAAATGTTCTTCGGAAGCATGCAACAAAAGACCCGGATGAAAGCAAGAGAGTAAACAATGGAACTCCATCAAGAGGCAGCCAGTCCCCACCACAAAACTGCCATCTGCTGCTGACATCAATCCTTCAAGGGGCAGCCTCAGGCATTAAAACCGGCCTTGGGACCTTGGGCAAGTCATTTAACATGATTGGACCTCAATTTCCTAATCTCTGAAGCTGAGATCATGCTATCCCTTCTGTACATTGTGTAGACCAAGAGGAATGACATCTGGGAGTGACCGCAGCAACTGTACCCATGCACACATCAATAACTGTGATGATGATTTAAAAATAGACTTTTGAAAGAAAAGATTTCAGGGGGTTTTGGGTACCGCAGTATCCTGACCTAAATCTGATGAGTGTCAACTTTAAAGGAATAAAATTAAATTTCTTTAACCAGAATGCCCAGAAATATAAAGTTTGTAAGAGACAAGATTATTTGGACACATTTCCTGATGAAATGCATGGTAATTGGTGCATTCCTGATGAAATTTATGGCACTCGCTGATTCGCTGTTAAAATAAACATGAAAGGTTAAAAGTAAAAGAATGAGCCAGTGCCATTAATGCTTAATTGGACTTCAAGTAAAGTTAACTGGTCCAGTAGCAGCAATCCTTCAAAAATCAGATGAGCATATTTCCTACCTAGACAACGCTTATAAAAACCCAAACTGTCCCAAACTCAGCGTCTCCTTATCTATCATGGTATTTATCATGAGAATTTTAATTTTTAAAAAATAATAATAAACAGTCAAATTAGTATTATAATACATAAACTCTCTAATAAGAGTCTATTCAAAGGCTGAAACTAGACTTTGTATCTGACCAATAAAGGGCTTGTTTCTAAATTTTCAGCAAGGCTGAGGCATCACAAGTCACTGCTTTCCACACGGAACTGAAAACCAAAGACAAGAAGACCTAGAAAAAGGAGGGTTTTCTGTTCCTTTTGCCCTAAGCTCTACCCAGAGGCGATGAACATGCTGGTGATGGCGGGGAGGGTGGGCAGAGCCCTCCCGCCGTGGCTGCTCCACTCCCAAAGTTTTCCAGGCATCTGAAGCGTGTATAGCGACTGCGGTGCCCGGCCTTCCCGCCACTCCAAGGGAGGCCACCGGGCTTCCTGGCTCATCAAGCCTTTGGCTACAGCAGCACCTAGAAGCAGGTGTGGCAACCTCAGGCCGCCTGAGCCCAAACAACCAACTTGCCCGGCAATCCACCGGTAACCTCAAGGATAGGCCTCAGTGTCCACTGAAGATGTATTCTGTCTACTCCTTCCATGACAGACCACAACACGCCCTGTGTCGCAGCAAGGAGAACCATGACCAGAAAGAAAACATGCCAGGAGGCATGGCCCCAGGCTTCCTTTAGGGCATCTCCTCGGAGAAAAGGTGAGCACAGCGGATGTGCCTTTGGGGTTTCCTTGCCAATGCTGAGCTGGGAATGTGTGGGGGTGGGAGAAGCCCCAGTCTGGCCTGAATGAGGACGCCGCCTGCTGCGTTTAGCTGTGCAATTGTGTCTCTTTTCCTATTTCTCCTGGCTGGCGTGGATTTAAGGAGTGGCTGAAAGAAGTGTGTGTCCAGCGGCACCAAAGCTGAATCCAGCAGCCAGAGATCATCTCACCCTCCCAGCAAGCTCCCTCTGGACCCAGAGAAGCCAGGCAGCACCGGCCAGTCCAAACAGCACCCTGAGGTGTTGGCTTTGAATGAAAGCTCATGACCTTAAACACCAGTGCATAGCGATTGGGCTGCACACCGCGAGATAATACATTTTCTGCACTGAGCTCCCTCTTTATGCCTAAATGCCTGCATTAGTGCGGATCAATATGCCCCGTAACAGTTAATCCATAGCAACCCAGGCCAGCCAAGAGACACCGACAAAGAAGTGCCGCCCAGAGATGCTGCCTCCCTTGTGCACATGCATGTGAATTCCAGCCCAGAGAAAGAGGCGGAGACACCACAACCACCAACAACCAAAACCGAGAAGGGGGAGGGAAAAAAAGCAGATCAGATAAAACATACACCAATATGAAGGGGCTCTGCCCACAGCGGGGAAGGGGTGGAGACAGTGACTGTCAAAATGGCCTTAGAGTGACATGTCACCACCAAGATGATGGAGTATTCGCGACACTCCTCAAGTCGGGCGTGGGATCCTCCTCACACACCTGCAATGCAGAGATTGCTGCCAGTTCTATAATCCACACTCCCAGCCCCAGCGCTATCTGCAGTTGAAACCAGTCCGGACTTGTGCGGCTGCCACTGTTCCTCCTCACAATAAGATTATTGATGCATAACAACATTTCATGATGGCAGGGAGGAAAACGGGGGTGGGGGAGGTGGGGGGAGCCAGAGCAAGAGAGAAAGGAAAGCGGGGGAGAAGGAAAACTCTCCCGGCCGCATCTCACCTTTTATTTGGGCTTCATATTCAGCAATGATCTCTTTGTCTTTCTTGAACTTAGTTTGAGATGACATCTTCCGACGTGGCCAAAGGAACTGACAGGCTGTTTGATTTATTTCTTTTTTTCTTCCCAAGTCCTCTCTCAAGCCCTGGTAATCACACGGCTCTGGTCGATTTCACAGGTTTAGGGGCTAATCTCTTTCACTTGGCTGCAGAGCAGGGAAGAATCTTTCTCCTTCTGGGAGGAAAATTCTCTTTACTCGCCGAGAAAAGGCTCTAGTAGCTTGCTCCGGTCAGCTCCTCTGGCAAAAGAAGAATCACCCTACGAGCACAGTAACCTGTCCCAGATTTTCACGATTTCTTCTTCCAAAAAAAATAATAATAACCAAGAGCATTCACACATGCACTCCCACACACATACACACACACACTCACGCGTGCACGCGCACACTCACCCGGACACACACACAGTTATGATGTGCACACACGCATACATACACACACACACACCCTCACTCACCCGCACACACACTCGCTGGATCACTCACACACACACATTCACGAGAGGCACGGCGCCTCCTTGGTGGTGCAGCCTGCCCCCAGCTCGCTTTTGAAGGCTCTGCTAAGTCGATGGTCAGGTTGCCAAAGGGCCGTTCATCTCGCATCCTCCCTCCCTTCGGTGCCTCTGGTCTGATGTCCAGTGAGGATCAAAGCCAGGAGAGAGAGATGGAAGTTTTCCTGCTGCAGCGCTTAAGCTCCGGTGAACCCAGGGCTGGACTGCTCGCCCTGCAGGGCTGGCTGAGCTCTCCCCCTCCGCCCGCCCTCGTCACTAGACTCCGCCTCCCGGATTTTATAACAACTGACACATTGTAGCCTACAGGAGAACAGAACTCACTGCAAGCAAAAAGGGGAGGAAACATTCACAAAAGAAAAGGCAGCAGGAAAAAGAATTGGGCTGGGAAGGCCTGAGAGGCTCCTGCAAACTCCAACCATTAGCAGTTAGGTGAGGGATTTGGCTTCCAAAATTTAAAGCTCCTCCTCTCTTGTTTGCACTGTGCAATTTCTTTCAGTCTCTTAAATCAACGGCTATATGACGATTTGTCACTCTGCTGGAGAACCTAGCAGAGGGCCTGACCCATGTGGGGAAGGGCATTAATATTTGTTGAGCAATTACTTGGTGGTGGGGCAATGCCGGGAGCTTCAGACACAGCTTAGCAAAGTCATGGAGAGCAGGCCTGCTGGCAGCAGGTACAGCTGGGTCAGCGGCCTGAGGAGCTTTGGGAAAATTCATAACTCGTTGAGCCTCAGTTTCCTTGCCAGTAAAATGGGCTTCTTTTGGGGGGCTCTTTCATTCATTCTTTCACAGATATTTACTGAACGCTTACTATAGATCTGGCACCATTCTAGGCAAAGGGATATATCAAATCAAAATGTGGGGGGGGGACCCTCTCCTTCTGGAGATCAACAAGCTCCACATCAGGCAACTCCAAGAGTCCCCACCATTCACGTTAATATTCTTGGTAAAAGCCACGCTCGGTGGCTCAGCCTGTAATCTCGTGCTTTGGGAGGCTGAGGTGAGTGGATTGCCTGAGCCCGCGGGTTCGAGACCCGCCTGGGCAACTTGGCGAGACCTCATCTCTACAAAAAATCAAAAATTAGCCAGGTGTGGTAGCGCGCGCCTGTAGTTCCAGCTGCTTGGAAGGCTGAGGTGGAAGGATTGCCAGCAGGTCGAGGTTGCACTCCAGTCTGGGTGACAGAGTGAGACTCCAACTCAAAAAAAAAAAAGAAAACAAAAAACAAAAAAATATTCTTGGTAAAAACACTCCTATAGCCAGGCATGGTGGCATGCGTCTGTAATTCCAGCTACTTGGAAGGCTGAGGATCACGTAAGCCCAGCAGGTCGAGTCTGTGGTGGCCGTGAGCGTGCTGCTGCGCTCCAGCCTGAGCAATAAGAATAAGACTCCAACTCCAAAAAAAAAAAAAAAAAACCACTCCTGGAGCAGAATGCATTGTGAATGGTGCCCCCTGGATGCGTACGAGGCAAAAGGCCCTGGGAGAGGAAGACAAAGAATAAGCATAATGAGTACATTATAGAATATCCTAGAAAATGATAAGTGCCGTGGAGAAAAAAATATTGCAGATAGGGGGCATCAAGAAAGAGGGGGGCTATTGGGAGGATGAAATAAGAAGGCAAAACTAAGCTTAGCAGTGCTTGGCACATAGTAAGCACTCATTAAATGGTAACAATTATCATTACCCCACCACACCCCCAAAACCTAACAACATAGGTGTAAGTATCCCTGTTTCACAGATGAAAGAGCCAGGACTCAGACATGGGAAGTGACTTTCCCAGTGTCACCAGCATTCCAATCCAGGCTGTCTGAAACCAGATTCTGCGCAAAGTTTTTTGCATGACTACAAGGGATATGAAACCCATCTCACTTAAAGTAGAACAAGATTCATTCTGTAAAAAAATGGAATTAAACACTATAGAATCATTGACCACTGAAATTTTATATATTAAGATTGTCAGGGTCAAGCACAGTGGCTCACGCCTATAATCCCAGCACTTTGGGCAACTGAGGCAAGAGAATCAGTTAAGCCCAGAAGTTCAAGACCAGCCTGAGCAACATAGCAAGAACTTGTCTCTACCAAAAAATTACAAATAAATTAGCCAAGTGTGGTGATGGGTGCCTGTAGCCCCAGCTACTCAGGAGGCTGAGGTTGACAGTTCTCACAGGTCACCGCTGTCTGAGCCCAGGAGGTAGAAGTTGGAGTGACCTCTAATCGTGCCACTCACTGCACTCCAGCCTGAGCAACAGAGTGAGACTCTGACTCAAAAAAAAAAAAAAAAAAAAAAAAAGATGGTTCACACCTATAATTCCAGCACATTGGTAGGCCAAGGCAGGATGGTCACTTGAATCCAGAATTTTGAGACCAACCCGGGCAACCGACCTCGGCTCTAATTTAAAAAAAAAAAAAAAAAGATTGTCATTAACATGTGTTGTCTTCTGAAAGAAATTTCCCCAAATTTCTCAAAATAAGTCGAGACTTCCATTTACCTTTTTCTAAGTATATAATAAATGATTTGATATGGACTCAGAAATGAAAGGCTTATCCATGCCAGCCCATCGAGGTTTCTCAGATGAGGTGGCAGCTGCAGTGGGTGCCCCAGTAGGCATGGCAAGAGGAGTGAGCAGGGCAGGACATTCCTACAGAGCGAGTGGGGTGAGCCAGGGCCCACAGGTGGGTAAGCACGGGGTCTGTTCGGAGCAAGCGCAGGGAGAAGTCCAACTGGTGAGTCATGAAGCTTATTATAGCTTTGTGCTGGGAGACAGGAGGTCACAGAGTTCAGAAATAGATGCCACCAGCCCTCAGCCTTTGCCACCACCCTCCGGCCTGACACTTCTCACCGGGCATGCTCAGGCCCTCTGCTCTTCCCCTTCCCACTAGTTTGAAAACACAGAAACCTCACATTACCCAACAAAGATACGCTCAGAGATTAGCATTCATGCCTCAAGCCCAGATTTTCCAAGAAAGACTTGGGAGTTAACACCCCGAGCCTTGGAACGTGACAGACTGGATTCCTTCCTGGTTCTGAGCCTTGACTCATGAGGACTCCAGCAAGTGACTGAACCTGCTTGTGTGCCCACTGGTAGCGGGCACTCAGTGAATGTCAGCAGTTTTTACCATCATTAAAATTTTAGTCCACAGATAGTTCTAGAAACCCATGGAAAATCATCAAAAAGCCACGTGAAACCAAAGCAGGATCAGGTGTAGAACTATGTGCTGAACGCTGGTCGGCAGAAGCCGGATTTTGGAGTAAGACAGATGGTGACTTATGTTCGGGCTCCACCGCATACCAGCTGTGTATGGCGTCTTGGTGGCTTCCATACCTTCTGTGAGTCTCGGTTTCCTCATCTGTCAGTGGTGGCGATCTACTCATCGCACAGAATCCAATGTGACCCAGATTTAATGTGTCTGGCATCAGAGCCGAAGTCCCAGGGACATAATGTCTTTTTTAGGCCCAAATATAAGAATCATGTCTTTTTTGGAGCTAGGACCAGAGCTCAGCCTCCACAAATACACAGGTTGGGAATAGGAAAAGAGAAAGAAGGAAAAGGTTTGTGCCCCCTGAAAATCCATCACCACGCATAATGAATTCACATCATCTAGCATCTTCTATCCCCAAGAAGAGGTGGGTATGACCCAGGCCGCCCCCAGCACAATGGCCCTTCCCTTTCCCTTCCAATCCTCCTCACAGCCGGCCCCATCTCCCCCATCCCAACTGTCCTTCGGCAATACCTCCCTCTGCGGGGCCCTTCTTCCTCGCAATATGAGAACCAGTCACCATTCCTGATGTTTATCCTTTACACGGTAGTGATATGTAGATTTCTTTTTTTTTTTTTTTTTTTTGAGT
>NW_007256248.1:329665-349334 GCF_000164805.1 Carlito syrichta | reverse complement strand
CCCGGCCACCGCAGCCTCTACCTGCTGGGCTCCGGTCAGCCTTCCATCTCAGCCTTCCAAGTAGCCGAAACTACAGGCACGCCCTACCACACCCAGCTAGTTTTTGATTTATTGTAGAGATGAGGTCTCGCCAAGTTGCCCATGTAGATTTCTCCCAAAGCAAATGTGGTATGTGTCAGAGGAGGGGCCTCCACCATGTGATGTGATCTGTGCCACCCTCTCCCCACATGCCCCCCCAAGAGTATATTCCATTACTCTCAGGCTCATTTCCTGAACTCTTCTAGATAGTCCTAAATTATCCTAATAGCTGGTATTTAGCAAGTTCTTTCTCCATACACAATCCAGGGCCAAGTACTGTATGTAGATTTTGTCACTGATTTCTTGTTATACAACCCAGGTGCTATAAACATCTTGTTTTAAAGTTGGGGAAACAGAGGCACATAACAGTGAAGCAATCTGCCCAAGATCACACAACTAGCTAGTGACTGAATTGCATTCTAGCCCAACTCTGACCAATATCAGAGCCCATGGTAACCAGTGCATGATTCTATACCAGAGGAATAATTGCTGTCAAGTATGAACATATATTTTCACTCCCTATAATTACATTTAGGGAGTATTCAACCTGAAGTTTTCCATTAAAGAATGGGAGGATTAAAAATATCAGGGAAACAGGTCACAAATGACCACTGGCGTGGCTTAAATTACAATAACAATTGAATAATGCAAAACCCACTGAACTGGTTTCTTTCCCTGGTAGGGAAAAAAAAAAAAAGGCTCCACTTGAAGGAAGAGTGACCAGAATCATTTTTGGCTTAAGGCAATTTTATTTTTCTGCCCAAATATGAACACCTTTCTCCTCCCCAGGATGACTAATTTTGTGACATTCTCCACGCACCCTTGGCCAGCTCAGAGAATCATTCTGCCCTTTAGCCTCCACTCTGCAAAATGAAAACAACAGAACTCAGCTAGTTGTTGCCAGAATTTGATACAATTAATATTGATGACGACAACCTGTCTTGTGTGTATATATTGCTTTACATTTTGTAAGGCCCTCTTATATCATTTGTCTTATCCAGTTCTCACAATAGCCCTGGGGGACAGACCGGTAGGGTAGGAGGGTAGGGCTCTATTTATTTATTTTTTTTTGAGTTGGAGTTTCACTCTGTTGCCCAGCTGGAGTGCAATGGCACACTCCCGGCCACTGCAGCCTCCCCCTGCTGGGCTCCGGGTGATCCTTCCACCTCAGCCTTCCAAGTAGCCGGAACTACAGGCGCGCGCTACCACACCCAGCTAATTTTTGGTGTATTGTACAGACGAGGTCTTGCCAAGTTCCCCGGGCAGGTCTTGAACCCTCGGGCTCCGACAATCCACTTGCCTCCGCCTCCCAAAGTGCTGGGATTACAGGCTGAGCCACTGAGCCCGGCCTAGGGCTCTTTTTAATCTCTGCTTTGCTGATGAGAAAATGAGAGGAGGCCGGGCTCTGTGGCTCAGCCTGCAATCCTAACATTTGGGGAGGCCGAGGCGAGTGAATTCCCTAAGATTGCGGGTTCAAGACCAGCCTGGGCAACATGGCGAGATCTCGTCTCTACAATAAAATAAGAAATAGCCAAGCGTGGTTGCACGTGCCTGTAGTTCCAGCTACTTGGAAAACTGAGGCAGAAAGATCGCTGGAGTCTAGCAAGTCGACACTGGGGTGGCCGTGAGTGTGCCACTGCACTCCAGCCTGGGTGACAGAGCGAGACTCCAACAGGAAGGAAGGAAGGAAGGAAGGAAGGAAGGAAGGAAGGAAGGAAGGAAGAAAAGAAAGGAAGGAAGGAAGGAAGGAAGGAAATGAGAGGATATGCAGAGGTTTTGATGGAAGAATCATTCTATAACTTCAAGTGTAAGACCTTTCTGTGTTGCAAAACCCACAAAGGCTGGCAAATTTAACTACCTAACAATATTTTCAAAATTCTTTCTGACGAAAGCAAAGTCAAAGATAAATGACAAACTGAGAAAAGTATTTGCAACACCTATCATAGGCCAAAGACAATTCAAACAAATACTTGTACACGAATGTTCCTAAGTGCATCATTCACGATAGCTAAATGATAAAAGCAAGCCAAATGTTCACCAGTGGAAGAATGGATAAACAAAACACGATCTACCCATACGCTGGAGTATCATCCTACCATTTTAAAATAATGAAAGCCAGTGTGATGGCTCACATCTGTAATCCGAACAATTTGGGAGACTGAGGCAGGAAGATAATTTCAGGCCAGGAGTTTGAGACCAGCCTGGGCAACGTGACCAGACCTTGTTTCCACAAAATAAAAAATTAGCCAGGCATGGTGGTGCGTGCTTGTAGTCCCAGCTACTCGGGAAGCTGAAGTAGTTCAAGGTGGCAATAGGCTATGATCATGCCACTGCACTCCAGCCCAAGAAACAGAACGAGACCCCGTCCAAAAAAAAGGAATGAAGTACTGATACATGCTGCGGACCCTATAGCATGGAGGAAACTTCAAGACTTTATCCTAAGTGAAAGAAAGACACAGAAGGGCACTTGTGGTATGAGTCCATTTACATAAAATAACCAGAATAGAGAAATCCATAGAGACTTCTTTCTCTATGATCACAGACTGGCGGTTGCCAGGGGGTAGGGAGAGTGAGGAATCGAATGGGGGGAGGGGCAGCTTAACAGGGAGTACTGAGTCTCTTTGAGAAAGATAAAAATGTTTTAGAACTAGACAGAGGTGATGGTTGTTCAACACTGTGAATGAACTAAATGCCACTGAAGTGTACACTTTAAAACAGTTGATTTTATGTTATATGACTTTGACCCCAACAAAAAATAAGCACTAAAAAAAAAAAACCTTCAAATCTATGAGAAAAGTGCCAACAGTCCAGTAGAAAAACTAGTAAAGGATACGAACAACGCTTTACAGAAAAGGAAATACACATGAAATGTTAATCAGCCTCACTCATAATCAATATAATTCAGGCATGGCTAGAGCCAGGGACTCCAACAATGTCAACAAGACACTATGTGTCTTCCGCCAGCTCCTCACTCTGCATTCTTCTTTGGTGGTAAGCTCTCCCTATAAGATGACAAAGGTGGCCCCCGGCATCTCCAGGCTTCCATTCTCCCAGCAAAGAAGGCAGAGTCTTTCGCAGGAGTTCCAGCAAAAGTCAACTGTTCCGGGCTGGGGTTCATGGCTATCCCTGAAGCGGCTGCCGTGGCCAGGGACGTTCTGCTTGGCCAAACCTGGATAGTGGGTTTGCTCTGGAGTCGTGGGATGGGGTCAGTCCCAAACGATCCACATGGCCCTGAGAGGTAGGGAGAGTTAGCCAAGGAGGATCGAGATGCTATTCCAGAAGGAAGAAGACAAGCAAAATCAACATGTGTCTGCTATGAAAGCAGTGTCAGAAAGAAGGAAGCAGAATTCACAGGAGAGACCTGTGGAAAATGTAAGAAGAGCAGCTTGACATTATCCAGCTTTGATGTTTATGAAGTGCCTTCTCATCCATTATCTTGATCCTTACACAGCCTGTTGAAATAGGCCCTATCGTTCCCATTTTACAGATGAGGAAGTGAAGGCTGAAGGACTTCCCCAGCATCCCATGGCTAATAAATGGGAGGACTGGTCAAGAAATCAGGACACCGGACCCTGCACCTGGTGTTTGTTCCCCCAGCCATGCAGGCACCAGACTCTCCTGAGAAGCACAGCAATATACATAGGAAACTCACAGGCCTCGCTCATGCTCTGCTTTCTGGTCCCACTTCCTTAGGAAAAGGCGAGAAATTGGTCTCTTGGCCATCAGGACCTGACACTAAGTTGCTAGGTGATGCTGCAGAAGTCCCCTGACTTTCCAAAAACACTCCTATTACTCAGCCCAACTGTCCCCTTGTCCATCCAAGGACTGGGCGACTTCAGTAACAGTAATTCACAGCTGAGCCCCAGAACCCTAATTCTGGAAAAACAGAAGGAAGAACTTTCAACACTCAAGCCCTTGACTCCGTGACCAGCAGAGTCTGCTCACTCCCAACAACGATGGGGCAGTTAGTCCATGGCTTCCACTGGTTCAAGGAAGCACTTTTTCCACCCAGCGAAACCTTAGCTAGACAAACACTTGCGGCCAGCAAACACTCCTCATCTTTCACTGACTCCTCCCAGGGAAGGACAAGTGATTTAACTGATTGGTGAACTTGGGAGGAGAGACTGAATTCACCTATTAAAACTCTCTTTTCAGACCTGCCTGCATTCTGCCTCCGTGGAGGAGACCTGTGGTTCTGCCAGTACCTCTGAAAGTCTGTCTGATTTCAGGCTGGAGAGGCAGTTGGCCTTGTAGACACATACCTAAACCATGTCTTCCAATCGAACTTAGAGCTTACATTTTGGGAAGCAGAATAATAAGAACAGATTCTGGATTTGGATTTAAAGCCTGGCTCCACTGACTAGCTGTGAGACCTTGGGCAAATTGTTGACTGGTACCTAGTTGGTGCCACATAAAAGTTTGTTAAATAAATAGAAAATTTCCATTTGTCTGCCTCCTTGGTCTACCCCTCAGTTAGTCCAGAATCTGAAATGGGAAGAAAAAGGTATTAAATATTGACCCTATGAACGTCCAACACGAAAGGACTTACACCTTAAGTTTGTTTTGCTTTCTTTCTTAATTCTAAGGCATGGTATGCAATGAACTGAATGTTTGTGTCTCTCTAAAATTCATATATCAAATCCCAACCTCTCAATGTGATGGTATTTGGAGATGGGGCCTTTGGGAAATAATTAAGGTTAGATGAGGTCATGAGGGTAGGAGGGGGCCTCATGATGGACCTAGAGCCTTTTTTTTTTTTTTTTTTTTTTTTTTGAGTAGGAGTCTCACTCTGTCGACCAGGCTGGAGTGCAGTGGCACACTCACAGACTCTACCCGCTGGGCTCAGGTGATCCTTCTGCCTCAGCCTCCCAAGTAGTTGGAACTACTTGGTGATGTGCACGCCAAAAAGGCCCGGCTAATTTTTTTTATGTATTATACAGACAAGGTCTTGCCAATTTGCCCAGGCTGGTCTTGAACCCCTGGACTCAGGCAATCCTCTCGCCTCTACCTCCCAAAGTGTTGGGTTTACAGGTGTGAGTCACCACACCCGGTGGGACTAGAGCTCTTATAAGACACCAGAATGCTCATTCACACACTCCCTGCCCCTCCCATGCGGTCCTTTCTCTGCCATGTGAGGACACACTAAGAAAATGGTCATCTGCAAGCCAAGAAGAGACTCCTCTACAGAACCTGACCATGCTGGCAGTCTGATCTCAGACTTCCAGCCTCCAGAGCTGTCAGAAAATACATTTCTGGTGTTTAAGCCACCCAGTCTATGGTATTTTGTTATGGCAGCCTGAGCTGACTAAGACACTCAGGAAGCCCAAAGGACAGTTGTTTCAAAATAATAATAATAATAATAATAATAATAATGGGCAAAAGAAGGGTATAGAGAAAGTGGCTACATCAAGTGATAGGAATAGAAGATTTTTAGGAGTTCATTTACTCACTCATTAAACAAAATATATCTTAAACATGTAGTATGGTCCTAAGCATGTAGATACACACAGTCATGAATTGGACAGACATAACTCCTACTGTCATGAAGATCTCCATTTAATGGAGGAAACTAGTAAACAAGCAATTTTAATTCAATGTGATGGACAATACAGGGTTCGTGAGATCACACACAAGGGCACATGGAGGAACACAAACAGCTTCTTGGAGGTGGAAATTTCTAAGCTGAGCCTAGAAGGACAAAGAGCTGGAGATAACAAATCCAAGGGGGCAGGGGGAGGAAAGCATTCTCGGCAGGAGCCACGTTAGACGAGGTGATGATTAGTGTGGCTGAAGCCAGAGCTCAAGGTGGAGCATGGAGAGAGGTGGGGAGGTGATGATGGGCAGACACCCGAACCAGAGTGTGAAGAGTCTTCCTAGTCATGTTCATGAGTTCGGAGTTTCACTCGGGTTCTGCCAGGAGCCCCTGAAGGGAACTGACCTCATCAGATTTGCCTTTGAGGAAAAAGCGGCAATGTGGAAACCAGACTAGAATAGGCAAGACAAGGAGCTAGAAGACACTGAGAGACAAAGGGGGCTGGACAAGCTGATGCCATGTGTCATTGTACTGAAAAGGCTGGGGACTTCTCTGTATCCTTGTGTCAGTAACATCACACTCTGGATGCCATTATTGCCCCTATTTTTTCAGATGAGAAGCTGAGCTACCATCATGCAGATGGCCTCTCTCTGGGATTAACTCTGCCTCTTTCTCCATGATCCAAGACCCCGGCTTCTCGAACCTAGACAGTTTTAATAGCTCCCTGCTGGCCCCTCTGCCTCTAAGTGTACCTTCCTCCTATCTATGATCATCCCAGGAACCAGAATGAGCTTGGTTCTTGTTTGTTTGTTTGTTTGTGTTGGTTGGTTGGTTTTGTTTTGTGAGTTGGAGTCTCACTCTGTCACCCAAGCTGGAGTGCAGTGGCACCATCACGGCTCACCACAGCCTTGACCTGCTGGGCTCAAGTGATTCTCCTGTCTCAGACTCCCAAGTAGCTGGGACTACAGGCATGTGCCACCACACCTAGCTAAATTTTTAATTTTTTTGTAAAGATGAAGTCTCGCTACATTGCCTAGACTGGTCTTCAACTTCTGGGCTCAAGCAATCCTCTCGCCTCCCAGAGTGCTAGGATTACAGGCATGAGCCACCTTGCCCGGCTGAGAGTGAGTTTGTAATATGTGAATCAATTCATCACACGCCCCTTGTGACCACCCTGTAATGGCCTCCCACCACTTGGAGTTGAATGCACTTTCTTCTCCATAACCTTGCAGCATTGGGCCTCCCCCTCACTCCTGACCCCATCTCATACTTCTCTCCCTGTTGCTCCATACTGCAAGCCACACTGGCCTTCTATTTCTGGAATGCTCCAAACACTCAGTGTTCACTCAGATCCTCCCCGGATCTCGACTCATGTGTCACCTTCTCAGAGAGGCCCACCTGACCCTGACCACCCCATCCAAAGCGCAACATGAGCACATTTCCCTGTTTTATCTTTTTCGTGGCACTACCACATCTGAAGTTGTCTTATTTCGATATTCATTTGTCCACCGAATGACTGTTTCCAGACTCTCTACACCACCACCCCACTAGACCAACGTGTCCGAGAGAATTTTCTGGGACAGTGGAAACGTTCTATATCTATGCCGGACAATATAATCGCCACGAGCCACAGGTGGCCATTGGGTGCCTGAAACATAGCAAGTGTGACTGCAGAGATGAGTTTTTCATTGGACTTCATTGTGATGAGTTTAAGCATCATCGTTAATAGCTGCATATGGCTGGGGTTATTGTTTAGGCAAAGCGTTCTAGGATTTGGGCTCGAAGAAGGCAGGGACTGTGTCTGTCACTGTGGCCTCAGTGCCTAATACAGTGCCTAACATATAGTAGGTGCTCAATAAATATTCCTTGTGTGAGTAAACAAAAATATAAACAAATGAAATCCCTTCTGACTGCCTCTTGGTTCTGCTGCCCACACTCACTGGAGGCCCCGAGGCTGCCCTCCATCCGGTCGCCGGGGTTTGTGTGTGGCACTGACCTAAGGTATTTGCAGAAACACCAGGTGCCAGGGCAGCAGAGTCAATTACTCCCTCCACTGCACTCCATTTGGAGCTGAACACCCCCTGCGAGGATGTGGGGCGGTAATGAGGCCTTACCAGGCCCCAGTAAATACTGCAGCTGTTTCCTATACAGTCATTTGGGCTTTATGGAATGTGGAAGTAAGTGACTTGGCCTATAAATCCATGGGAATCGCTTTATTTGTCTATCCCTCCTCCTCCTCCTTTGTCTAATGTTGGAAGCACAAGGAGGGAGAACCAAGTCAGTGTCAGGTCAAGAGGCTGAATTCAATTAAAGCATTATTTGGGACCAATCTCTTTTAGGAAATGAAATCAGCATCGGGCTGGATAATATATTTTTTGCAAGTTAGGATCCCTCCTGGGCTCTGTTTAAGCAAAAAGATAATTCAGAACAGACATTCAGTCTGGTCTCAGATCTACCCAGTGAGGACTTAGGACGTCTACATTCTCCCATGGCAATAAGACAAAGTTATACTTGCCCCTATAATAGCCCCAAATGATGATTGAGAAAGATATAGCTCCCCAGGCCTGTAGAAAGCACCATGTTCACTGTGCCCAGGATTGAACGGGAAAAGAGCAGACACAGATGCTTGCAGACATTAACAAATATGAGACAAAAAACACAATTGTTAAGAAGTGAGATGGATTGTGCAAAAGTGGCTCAAATTGAACTTCCCAGAAAACTCACATCATGCCACATGTAGTGAATGCTCCTAGGGGATCGTTCTCAGGGATGTGAGGGAAACTCTTGTACCCACTCCGAGAAGCTGAATGTGCTCTAGTCATGGAGGGACAACTGTCCTTTCCAGGGCACATCTCTGAGAACTCTCAGCCAAATGACCTGTGATTGTGGTTCCCAAATAAGAATTAGTCTCAAGAAATCTAGAGACCAATTCTGTTATGTGAAAACATGGTCTGAGATGCTTCAGGGGAGGAAAAAAGTTGCATTTTTCCTAGTGCTTAGAAATTGTCCTTTGCCTGGGGAAGCCTTTGTGGTACAGCAGAAGACAGGGGCATGGCCACATATGCTCTCTGGACAGTAGCCAGGCTTCTGAGTATCGGGTGCCCTAAAAATTAAAATAACAGGAATCATAGTTGCCATTAAGGAAACCCCAACAATGTGCCATCTTCTGTGCAAAGTCATTTTCTACATTATCTCAGTGAATTCCTACAACAAATCCAAGACAACAAGAACTATCCCCATTCTACATGTTAAAAATGGGGGAGGAGAATTCAGAGAAGTTAACTCATATGCCATGCTGGAGAGATGCATATGGAAGGTACTGAAGGTGGCCTTTGACCAACTGAAAGCAAGAAACTGAAGCTTTCATTCAACAGCCCATGAGAAATGGAATCCTGCCAACAACCACATAAGTCAACTTGGAAGCAGATCTGCTGTGGGTCAGATTGTGCTCCTCCAGATTCATATATTGAAGTCCTAACACCCAATGTGATCATATTTGTAGATGGGGCCATTGGGAGGTAATTAGGGTTGAATAAAGTCATGGCGTAGGTGGCCTCATGATGGAATTTGTCTTTTATTTAAAAAGGCCAGAGAACTCAATCTCAACCTCTCTCTCTCTCTCTCTCTCTCTCTCTCTCTCTCTCTCTGTCTCTCCATTTCCCCTCGCCCTCTTCTGCCTTGTGCAATTGGCTATAAGCCAGGAAATTATCCCTCACCAGAACCTGACCATGCTGGCACCCTGATCTAGAACCTGGGACCGAGGGATTCCAAAACTGTGACAAAACAAATGTCTGTTTAAACCACCCAATCTATGGCATTTTTATATAGCAGCCCTGAGAGGCTAAGACAAGATCGTTCCGGTTGAGCTTTCATATGAGAACTCAGCACCAGGCACCAGCCAATATGTTGATTGCAGCCTAGTGGGAGACCCTAAACAGAGTCCCAGAGAAACCAAACCTGGATCCCTGGACCACAGAAACTCTGAGATGATAAATATGTAGTGGGTTTTTTCAAACCACTAAGCTTGAGGGTAATTTGTTACACAGCAATTAATAACTGATACCATCACACAACCCATAAAAGCCTCGTCTCTGATTCTAAATCAGGTCAACTTGGTCCCAGAACCCACTTATTTTTGCACTCCATCACACTGTGCTTCATGTTTTTCCCGTCCCTATTACCTAAAAGTTCCAATACAGGTGCCTGTTGCTCCCTGAGATAATCCCACACTGTCCCCTTTTTCTGCTGCCCCGTCAATCAGGGATAAGAACAGAATCGTTCATGCTCCAGAGGGCAGCACCACAGAGTCAAAAGATCGCAGAATTTGGAGTTAGATGATTTGGATTGGAATCCCAGCATTGCCAGCACACACCAACTGTCTGACCTTGGGCAAGTCACTTTCCCAATCTGAGTGCTCACAGATCATACCTGGAAAGGTCATTTCTTGTACAATAACTAGAAAGCCTTGATGTAGAAGGCAGTACTCTGGAGATGTTTGTGAATAAAGTCCGTTGCCCTCATCTCCCAGTCTGACATATGTCATCTCAAGGCAAGAAGAGTCAATAGACATTTCCCAAGGAGCACCAAAGTCAGACCTGCCAGTCTGGAGTCCACCAATGGATGCCATGCTCCCCAGAAGTCCTGTGCTATGAGACAGGAAAAAGGATTATTGTACAACCAGAAACAAGGACCCGGACCGTGTCCCCCACAGAGCCACATAGTTATCCTTCCCTCAAGATGTCTCCTCTGCCAATGGTGCACTCGTGCATGCCCACCTAGACTTCTGGAAACCAACTTTCATGTGGGAACTGCAAGTGCCTGTCCTCTGTGTCTTTTGCCTGGATTAAACCATTACTCGCCCACCTTACATGAGAAAGGCCTATTTGTAAATCTTCCCAAATACAACTGAATCATTCCGCCCAGACACATTTCCAGCAGCATCAGGCCGTATGGTGATGACAGGGAGTAAAGGGAGCCATCCACAAATGTGGTCTTGCTGCGAAATAGCTGCCCCAGAGAAGGCAAACGCCAAAACAGACCACATTTTGCCTCATTTCTACCCTTCAGTACCACACACTGGAATATAAGATGCCCAGACTAAATAAATTAACTCATTGCCTGTCGTGACAAGGTAATGCTTCTGGTAAATTGTTATGTGAAAAAGTAAAGTGGAAAAATGTGAAATGAAAAGAAGGAAAGAAAGAAAGAAAAACGTTGTAAGGAAATTGTTCTCAAATACTAATGTTTCAGAAACTCCTGGAGGGCTTCTTAAAACACATTGCTGGTCTACACTCCCAGAGTTTCTAATTCAGTAGATCTTGGGTAGGGCCGGAAGATTTACATGTCTAGGCTCCGCTGAGGTTGCAAGTGCTGCTCTGTTGCCCAAGCTGAAGCGCAGTGGTGTGATCATGGTTCGTTGAAGCTTTGAATTTCTGTGCTCAAGCGATCCTTCTGCCTCAGCCTCCCTTGTAGCTGAGACTACAGGCACATATCACTGGCTTTTTTTTTTTTGTAGAAATGAGATCTTGCTTTGTTGGCAAGACTGATCTTGAACTTCTGGGCTCAAGAGATCCTCCCACCTTGGCCTCCCAAAGTACTGGGATTACAGGCATGAGCCACCATGTCTAGCCAGGACAATCATTTCTAATGCTGCATGCTATTATCCTTTATTATTTAATGTTAATAATACAAGTGTATATACTTAACAATTAGAAAAAACACATTAGTAGTATTACAGAAAGAAAAAAATTCAATCTTTAAGTATATGTGTATCAAAAGAGTCATGCCTGTAATTCCAGCCCCTTGGGAGGCCAAGACAAGAGGATCGCTTGAGGCCAGGAGTTCGAGGCTGCAGTGAGCTGTGGTCACACCACAGCACTCCAGCGTGGGCAACAGAGCAAGATCCTATCTCAAAAGAAAAAAAACCATTGTGATCAGCAAAAAATTACGTATATAAAATACAAATACTATATGCACACATATACATAATACCTATAATCATAACTATGCAAAATTGGTATGTACATAAGGATATTGACCAGATAATGACACAGTAATTGAAAACAAGTAATTCAGAAGGATTTACTTGTTATATTTTTTAAGCAAGAGATTTTAAAAAACTAAACTCCTGCTTTTGTTCATGCTGCCGGTATACGCTACCTTTCCAGGAAATACCCTGCTTATACCAACAATGGCTGAAGACAAAAGCAGAGGTCTAGTGTAGCATCTAGGAGTGGCTCTGCCACCAGGATCCCCTGCAGAGGAGTTTTTGTTTTGTTTTTCTTTTGCTGCCTGGGCTTTAGACACAGGCACACACCCCCTCCAAACGCCCAAGGTGAGGGCTCCCGAGGGCTCACAGCTACAACTCTCCTCAAGCATTGCCCTGAGCCAAGGAAAGCTATCTCACCCCAGGTTATGTCCCTCCTCAGAGATACCTACATCCAAGAACTGTGAGGTGGAAGACCCCTCCCTCTTTCCTCCCTTCAGCAGGACTCCCCCCATTTCAGAAGTTCCCATGGGGTTGACTGAGGTTGCTCCAGAGCCCACTGCCCTCACAGATGTTGTGGCTAAGAGCTGTCCCATAAACCTGCCCACAAATCTATTCAGAGTCTGTGCTCCAGGGAACCTAACTTAGACCCACTGGTTTCCCCTTTTGTAAGATGTCATCAGCCCTGCTAACAAGGCAAAAGAAGCCTACCAAAGCATGATGCCCTAAGAAAAAATACAGAGTAGGATATAGCCAAGAAGTGGTAATTTACACCTCTGTCCTGTCTCAAGAATGAAAGAACAGGGCCAGGCATGATGTCTCACACCTATTGGGAGACCGAGGCAAGAAAATTACTTGAGCCCAGGAGTTCAAAACCAGCCTGGGGGACATAGCAAGATCCCTACAAAAAAAAATCAAAAATTAGCCAGGCATGGTGGCACACACCTGTAGTCCCAGTTTCTTGAGAAGCTGAGGCTGGAGGATTGCCTGAGCCCAGAAGATTAAGGCTGTGTTAAGCCATGATTATGTCACTGCAGTCCAGCCTGGGCGACATAGTGAGAAGCTGACTCAACAACAACAAAAAACTATGACTCAACAAATAGATACCCTACCCCTATCTTTTATGACATGTCTCACATTGTCATCACAATAGAAGATCATTTGCATAGAAGACATGAGACCTGCTTCGTTCTAAATGTACAGTTGTTCCAAAATTTAGCTATCTTCATAACAAAAGACCTCAATGGTCAAACTAATGTCATATGACCTGCCAAAATAGATAAATGTCCAAAAACTGTCACAATTTCTGTTGCCCTAAATCTGTTGCAATGTCACAAACGTTGTCCATTATAACCTGCCTTAACTGGGCGGCCAGGACCTTGACCTTGACCACCAGTCATTCACAGCCCACTGGATTGCGCCATCTCTTTATGGCAAAAATGTGGTCAGCATTACAGTGGCGTGATATTTGAGTGAGTCATCACTTTCTAAAATTTTTTAAATCTTTTAAAATTGTGGTAAAATATACAAAAGATTTATCATCTTTTTTTTTGAGTCAGAGTCTCGCTCTGTTGCCCTGACTGAAATGCAGTTGCACGCTCACGGTCCCCACAGCCTCAACCTACAGGGCTCAAGCATCCTTCCACCTCAACCTTCCAAGTAGCCAGAACTACACGTTTGCACTACCACCCGATTCAGCCAGGACTGGTGACTCAGCCTGTAATCCTAGCACTTTGGGAGGCCGAGGTGAATGGATTGCCTGAACCCACGGGTTTGAGACGAGCCCGGGCAACTTGGCGAGACCTCGTCTCTACAATAAACCAAAAATTAGCCAGGTGTGGTAATGTACACCTGTAGTTCTGGTTACTTGGAGGGCTGAGGTGGAAGGATCGACGGAGCCCATCAGGTTGACACTGGGTGGCCATGAGTGTGCCGTTGCTCTCCAGTCTGGGCGACAGAGTGAGACTCTGACTCAAAAAAAAAAAGTGCTGGGATTACAGGCATGAGCCACAGCTCCTGGCCAAGACTTATTATCTTAGCAATTGTTAAGTGTACAGTTCTGTGACATTAAGTACATTCACATCATTCTGCAACCAGCACCACCCTCTGTTCTGGACCCTTCTTCAACATTCCAAACTGAAACTCCATTAAACATCCCACCTTGCCCTCCCCCCAGCTCCTGGTAACTTCCATTCTATTTTCTGTCCCTATGAATTTGACTCCTTTAGGTACCTCATATGAGAGGAATCATGCAGCATTTGTCCTTTGTGATTGATTTACGTCACTCAGCATAATGTCCTCAAAGTTCATCCATGTTGTAGCATGTGTCAGTATTTCTTCCTTTTTTTTGAGTTGGAGTCTCACTCTGTGGCCCAGACTGGAGTGCAGCGGCCGCTCCCGGCCACCGCAGCCTCCACCTGCTGGGCTCCGGCGATCCTTCCGCCTCAGCCTTCCAAGTAGCCGGAACTACAGGCGCACGCTACCACGCCTGGCTGATTTTTTGATTTATTGTAGAGATGAGGTCTCACTGCCCAGGCGGGTCTCGAACCCGCGGGCTCAGGTGATCCACTCACCTCAGCCTCCCAGAGGCGCGGGATTCCAGGCTGAGCCACCGAGCCCGGCTGTATTTCTTCCTTTTAAAGGACAAATAATATTCTATCATATGAATATATCACATTTTGTTTATCCATTCATCTGTTGACAGACACTCGGGTTGCTTCTACCTTTTGGCTATTATGAGTAATGCTGTTCTTAATATTGGTGCGTAAATATTTGTTAGAGTCTCTGCTTTTAGGAAGTCCTAGCCAGAGCAATCAGGCAAGAAAATGAAATAAAGGGTATCCAAATTGGAAAAGAAAAAAATCAAGCTATCTCTGTATGCCAATAATATCAGCTTATACATAGAAAAACCTAAAGACTCCTCCAAAAGACTCTGGGACTTGATCAATGAATTCAATAAATTTTCAGAATACAAAATCAACACACACAAATCAGTGGCACCACTATACACCAACAGTGACCAAGCTGAGTATCAAATCAAGAACTCAATTCCACTTGTAATAGCAGTCAAAAAGCTAAAATACATAAGACTGTATTTAACCAAGGAGGTGAAAGATCTCTACAAGAAGAACTACAAAAGTCTGATGAAAGAAATTGCAGGAGGACACAAACAAATGGAGAAACATCCCATGCCCATAGATTGGAAGAATCAACATCATTAAAATGACCATACTACTCAAAGTAATCTACAGATTTAATGTAATCCTTATCAAACTACCAACATCATTTTTCACAGAATTAGACAAAACAACCCTAAAAATCATATGAAACCAAAAAAGAGCCAGCATAACCAAAGCAATCCTAAGCAAAAAGAACAAAGGTAGAGACATCACATTACCTCAAATTATACTACAAGCATGGTACTGGTACAAGAGCAGACACATGGACCAATGGAACAGAATAGAGAATCCAGAAATAAACCCAAATACTTACAACCAACTGATTTTTGACAAAGCAGACAAAGACATACACTGGTAAAAGGACATCTGATTCAACAAATGGTGCTGGGAAAATTGAATGGCTACATGTAGAAATATGAAAATGGATCCCTATCTCTCCCCACATACAAAAATTAACTCAAGATGGATTAAAGACTTAAACGTCAGACCTGAAACCATAAAAACCCTAGAAGAAAACCTAGGAAGAACTCCTATGGACACTGGCCTGTGCAAAGAATTTATGGCTAAAACCCTGATATCAAATGCAACTAAAACAAAAATAAATAAGTGGGAATTAAACTAAAAAGCTTCTGCACAGAAAAATAAATAATCTACAAAGCAAACAGGCAACCTATAGAATTGGAGAAGATATTCCCAAACTGTACATCTGACAAAGGACTAATATCCACAATCTACAAAGAACTCAAACAAATCAGCAAGAAAAAAGCAAATAACCTCATTAAAAAGTGGGCAGGACTCTTGGCTCCCAGGCCTCCCGCCAGTGGATGGGGAGTCCTCATCGGTGACTACCACGTCAGCCCTCCCGGTGTGGCCATGAGTCGGGTTGCACTACTGTGATCCATCACCTTCTCCTAAAGATGCATCCTGACTTATCTCCACACTTGCACACTGAAGAATGCAACATCTTGATTAACTGCCTAAGGAATGTCCCAAAAATCACAACATTCTGAAATTTTTCGGTCTTTGCAATGATCTTGATCGGGAGATGAGAAAATGCTTGAAGAATGAGTGCATAGAAAAGAGGACCAAGAGCAGGGATCACAGCAATGTGACTTGGAAGAGACTCTTCAGTCCTCCAGAGGAATCTGCAAAGTAAATGATATTCTCACTGGATGCCTGGGTTGAGAGAGAGAAGGCCTGAAGCCTCTTGGTCGATAACCGAGAGAATCTGATCTTGCTTGGTCTCCAGAGTCCTTTGAACGAAAAGTGACGTGTGAGAAATTGGACCATGGAGAAAAAAGAGAACCCCAGATGCTGAATTCTTGTTGGCAGTGCCTTTGGTACTGTCTTTCCTCTATCAGTAAACCCGACTTCACTGTGTTTCTCCCCTTTGTCTACAGCCAGTTAACGTTTGAGAAACTCCTCTCCCTCAATCAAATAATTTATTTAAATTGTTAAAAATGTCTGCGTGTGGTGGCTCACACCTGTAATCTCAGCACTTTGGGAAGCGGAGGCAAGAGGATTGCCTGAGCTCAGGGGATCGAGACCAGCCTGGGTAACTTGGCAAGACCTCATCTCCACAATAAATCAAAAAATTAGCTGGGCGTTGTGGCGCTTGCCTGTAATTTCAGCTACTGGGAAGGCTGAGGCAGAAGGATCGCCTGAGCCCAGTAGGTCGAGGCCGCGATGGCTGTGGGCACACCACTGCACTCCAACCTGGGTGACAAAGTGGGATTCCAACTCAAAAAAAAAATTGGGCAAATGACATGAATAGACATCTCTCAAAAGAAGATACACAAATGGCCAACAAACATGAAAAAATGCTCCGCATCACTCATAAGAGAAATGCAAATTAAAACCACAACGAGATACCACCTTATACCAGTCAGATTGACCATTATTTTAAAAAATTAAAAAACAATAGGTGCCGGCACTGATGCAGAGAAAAGGGAATACTTATACTTTGTGGGTAGAAGTGTAAATTAGTACAACCTCATGGAAATTGGTATGGAGATTACTCAACAACTGAAAGTAGATCTACCATTTTATCCAGCAATCCCATTATTAGGTATCTACCCTAAGGGGCAGAGGTCGTTATACAAAAAAGACACCTGCACCCACAAGTTCATTGCAGCACAATTCACAATTACAAAGATGTGGAATCAACCTAAATGCCTATCAACCAATCAGTGAATAATGAAAATGTAGTATATATGCACCACGGAATACTATGCAGCCTTAAAAAAAAGTGAAATTGTGTCCTGTGCAGCAACACAGGTGAAGCTGGAGATCATCATCCTAAGTAAACTGACTCAGAAACAGAAAACCAAACCCACATGTTCTCACTCATATGTGAGAGCTAAACAGTCACAAAGATGGAAATAATAGACCCTGGGGACACCAGCAAGGGGGAGGGGCTAGAGTTCAGAAACTACCCATGGGGCACAATGTTCACTATCTGGGAAATGGGTCATCTGAGATCCAATTCCCACCACTGCACAATATGTCCATGTAACAAATGCACGTGTACCCCCTGAATCTGAAATTTATTTTTTTAAAAAGTCTCTGCTTTTAATTATTTGTGTATATACCTAGAAGTGTGGAATTACTGGATCATGTAGTAATTCTATGTTTAACTTTTTTTTTTTTTTAATTGGAGTCTCACTCCGTCCCCCAGGCTGGAGTTCAGTGGCATGCTCCCAGTCACCGCAGCCTCGACCTGCTGGGCTCCGGCGATCCTTCCGCCTCAGCCTTCCAAGTAGCTGGAAATGCAGACGCATGCTACCACCCCTGGCTAAATATGTTTAACTTTTTGAGAAACATCTATACTTTTTTCCACAGTGCCTATACCAGTTTACATTCCTACTAACAATACATAAGGGTTCCAGCTTCTCCACATCCTCATCTAACACTTATTATTTGGGGGAGAGGGGAGTTCTTTTTCTTTTTGTATAGTAGACATCCTAATTGGTGTGCAGTTGTATCTTATTGGTGGTTTTGATTTACATTTCCCTGGTGATTTGTAATGTTGAGCATCTTTTCATGTGTTTATTAGCCATTTATATATCTGCTTTGGAGAAATGTCTACTCAAGTCCTTTGCCAATTTTTTGATCCAGTTGTTTATTTTTTTATTATTGTTGGGTTGAAGTTCTTTATATATTCCAGATACTAACCCTTTGTCAAATGTAATTTGCAATAATTTGCAAATATTTTCTCCCATTCCATGGGTTGCTCTTTCACTCTGATTGTGTTTTTTGATGCACAATCGTTTTGAATTTTGATATAATCCAATTTATCTATTTTGACTTTTGTTGTCTGTGCTTTTTCATATCCAATAGCCAAATCATTGCCAAATCCAATGTCTTGAAACCTTTCTCCTGTTTTTTCTAAAGCGTTATAGTTTTAGGTCTTACATTTCGTTCTTTGATCTATTTTGAGTTAATTTTTGTATATGGTGTAAGGTAAGAGTTCAACTTCATTCTTTTGTATGGAGATCCAGGCTTTCCCAGAACCATTTGTTTAAAAGACTGTCCTCTCTTCACTGAATGGTCTTAGCATCCTTGTTGAAAATTGTTTGACCATATATGAGTGCTTATTTCTGGGTTCTCAATTATGTCCCATTGGTCTATATGTCTGTCTTTATGGAAGTTATCACTTTTGCCGTTTTGTTTCATTTGAGTCAAGGTCTTACTTGGTCACCCATACTACAGTACAGTGGCACGATCATGGCTCATCACAGCCTTGAACTTCTGAGCTCGCATAATCCTCCCTCCTCAGCCTTCCGAGTAGTGAGGACTACAGGCACACACCATCACACCCGGCTAATTTATTTTTTGCAAAAATGATGTTTCACTATGTTGCCCAAGCTGATCTCAAACTCCTGGGCTCAAGCAATCCTTCTGCCTTGGCCTCCCAAAGTGCTGGAATTACAGGTGTGAGCTACCACACCCAGCCAGAAGTGATCACTTTTAATATCTATTTAGAATAACTCAGATGTTCAGCTTCCCAGATTAAAGGTCTTACATTCTTACCTATTTCCATATCTGCTCTATCAAAAGACTTTACACTCCTTGAGAGCAGAAGCCAAGTCCTAGTTACCTTTGTAACCTCAGTGCCTACCACGATGCCTAGTACATAGTACCTGGTAGGTGCCCCCAAAATATGTGACCCAACATGGCAAGATCCTGTTGAGAAACTTTGTACTCATCCCAGACCCACCAAGTACTTCAACACACATCAAAAGAGATTAAACTCTACAACATACGAACAAGGAATGCCTATTTTACCGAATAACTCTTGGGGAGACAAGGAAGTTTACATTATGTATAATATAGCAAACTTCATCTAAGTTCCTTTAAATATTTATCTTCTTTTGCCCCAAAGTCCTCTCCCTGCTAGAGACTTCATCCTTCCTCCTTCTCTTCCTGTCCCTTTATCTCAGGCTCTAAAAAATATGCTCTCATGTCTCAAAAGTATTCTATTCTCAACCTCAGACCAACCCGCTCAGCAAAATGAGAGCCTGGTGGTTTGTCAATGGAGCAGAACTATTGTCTTTTAGACTTAATGCTCAGAAGTCTATCCTCATTCCCACACCAAGCTTCTGCTCCAAGTGTTCACCCACATACTCAGGCCTCCTGAAAGGAGGGGAGGGTGCTCAGAGAGGGAAGAATCTACTGCTAAGAAAATACAATTTTTGCCGGGCTCGGTGGCTCAACCTGTAATCCCGCGCCTCTGGGAGGCTGAGGTGAGTGAATTGCCTGAGCTCGCGGGTTTGAGATCCGCCTGGGCAGCGAGACCTCATCTCTACAATAGATCAAAAAATCAGCCGGGCGTGGCAGCGCATGCCTGTAATTCCGGCTACTTGGAAGGCTGAGGCGGAAGGATCGCCGCTG